>NC_142174.1:2840897-2897419 GCF_029865625.1 Vigna umbellata | reverse complement strand
CACAGTAGACGGAGAAGAGTCAAGAGGGGTAGATGAATTAGACGAGAGGAAAGTTGGAAGGGATCCACGGAAGGCAGTGACCCAAAGAGACCGGTTAGGGGAAACTTCAAAGATTTTGGAAGTTAAGGAAGCCATTTGGAGAAGAAGTGCTTGGGCTCTGGGAAGGGGTGGGAGGAGTGAAAGAAGAGCAGAAGAAGGGGTTGAAGAGTTGCGGTCTTGGGGTTGCTGGGTCTGTGTTGGAGGGAGCTTTGGAGGGGTAGGGTTCGGAATTGAAGGAGAGTTAGGGTTTGCGAGCCCTAGCCTAGCAGGGGACTGCACAATTTGATGTTGAATCATCTTGTGTATCTGGAAAACAATTTTCTATGAAGGGATGAAGAAAGGTTATTCTGTAGGTTGAAGAGTATTGTAACTTCAAGGCCCACACAACACTTTATCCATTCACCAAATCACGGGGCATAAAAGCATTACTCGCTGCAGAAACACAAGCGGGACGCTATCCTCTGACAGTTACGGGAGTTTTATATGCTGACCTTTGCTAAAAATCCATGAAAAAAACATCACCTGCAAAAAGTTTTTGTACAGTCAAAATATAGGATAATGAATTCAATGTTAAAAAAGAAAAATTCATGCATCAGCTGTAACACAGCATCATAAGTTATAAGGAACAGGGATCATAACTAATGAACACAGGTACATCACATAGCAACACATGATACAGGCACAGCAAAACTCATTCAATCTCTCCAATTAGTTTCCCACAAAGATATCATGGCAATCAGAGTACGACTCTTCTACCTTGATGAGTGACGGAAAGGGAACAATGGAGAAATCACGATAACCTAAGCGTGCAGGGTAGCAAAGTGAAGGGAAATTGAAATTCTGCAAATCCTAAGGTGTGTTCACTCGAGAGAGAGGAATTGAACTCGTGGAATTTTATCAAAATACCTTTACTTATTAAAGTAATATAAAATAATAATAATTAATGTTATATTTAATATAAAAATATTTATAAAGAATAAAAAATTAACATTAATTATTAAAATTAATTTTAATATTGTAAAATATTTTATTTTAGTAAAATAAATTTATTTTTAATTTTAATATTTTTGTAATATTATTTACACTAACATCAAATAAACATCAAATTAAAAAAACAAAAAAAAAAACTATCAACATAATTCTGAAAAGAAATATTAAAGCAACAAACTTTAGGATTGATTTTAGGCATGTGCATTAGGAATAGCGAGAAAACTCTGTTTGGCGGCTTCAAATTCATAAGGGGATTTTTTTTCTGTTTCTACTGTTAGTTTACTGAATAAAAAACAGTAAGAGGTAAAAGGCATAATAAGAATTACTGGGTAAAAGTCAAGAAAGAAAGTGATGATGAAAAAAAAGACCTTGGTGGAATAGAGAGGGTGAAAGCAGCTTCCTGTGAAGAATGAAAGAGAAAATTGAATGAGTGTGGTTGAAGGAGAATGAATGAGTGTAGTTAGGGATAGCAAAAAAAATGTATTTGCGAGTATATGTAGATGCAATTATTTCACTATCATTATTGACAATGTTTGTTATAGTTATATAAATGTATGTTTCTACTGTTATGTTTGCTGAAACGGATATAATTATGCTAAACTTGTTTGGCAATGCATATAAAAATAAATAAGATAAAGATTGAAAATGAGATATTTCACGAAATCCATAAAATAAGTTCAACATATATATTCAAATTATCATACCAGTTTTTAACTTATAATTAACACCTCTAAAAGGTGTAATACATACCACACGAAATCGTGTTTTACTTACCTAATTGTGCACTATCAAAACCAGTGAAATACATCATAACTCTTATCTTAATTAAAATAACATTGTGACATTTGTTTCTAAACTAAATAATTTCATGCATTATATTTCACATCACATATAAGAACTTAAGCATAGAAGAATGCAACATATAGTATAATACCCTAAACCACTTTAATGACCACCAATTTAAGCACTGGAACTCCCACTTTTTTTTTCCACATATAAATTCAATACAACCTTTTCACCAAATAGATTCTTGTACTAATTTTCCATGATCCAGACTTGTTAACATTACAACTCCAGACAATAATAGTATATACTAATCCCTATGGGTGCTCACAAATTTATAACACTAAAAGAGTTCAATAATTACATCTAATATACCTTAGAATCATAGAAACTCATGCAATCATGTCTTGAAACACTACACCAATGTTATTTGTTACAATAATGTGTATATCTAGTCCAACCAGAAAAATATAACAACACAACATAATTTTCCAGGCCATCTAGGAATAACATCCTATCCCACTTATTCTTATAAGAATAAAAACATCCAATTATTATCAGTAAACTCACACCTTCCAGACCCACAAATCAATTCCAATTTAAATATAGTATAACCCAACATAACATATACAAATTTCCAGCTTATCATCATGTCCACTATAGATAGCCAAATAAGATTGCTCATAGTTTTAAAATACTAATAAATTAATAAACACCATTGCTGCATCTTAGAAACAATTAAGCTCACACAAAGGAAACATGCATTCAGAGAAAATATAGGCTGCAACATATTCGAACAACCAATTAAAACCCAAATAGTGAAAACTCTTCGAATACCTCAATTCTCACATTCCGCGCCCACTGCTCATGGATTTCCTCCGTCTCGTGTCCTCTTCTCCTTCTTTCCCAAAACGTGTCGCTGCTGCTCTCTCTTGCTCTCGCACCACTGTAAGGTTTCAAAAAAAAAAAAAAAAAAAAAAAAAATTGACGTGGCGACCTCCGAGCGCGACACCTCAGCGACGCACATGGCCGACAGCAGCGTCCGACAACCACCAGCGAACGTTCGCGGATGCACGTGGAGCTGAGTCAGGAACCGGAAGTGGAAACCACGTGGCGACCGCTGAATGGACGTCCCGCATGAGCTGTCGGGAATCAGGAGTGCAGAACGTGCACCTGCCAGCGTGTAACGTGCGTCCAGAATGGCTGAGTGGGATCGTGCGTTGGCTGAGTGGAGGAGTGCGCTGGACGGAGGTGAAAAGCAGATCTGAGATTCTAAACTTATTCTCCACTTCCCCCTGCGCGCACCTCTTTGCTGCATGTCTGAGAACCAATTCTCTCCACCTTCTCTCTTCTTTTTTCCACCCTCTCTCTAAGTAAATCACCGTTATTCTCCTCCCTTCTGTGTTCCGGCACCGTAGAATTGAACGTTCGTCCTTGATGAATTGAACGTTCGTCCTTGAAGAATTGAACGTTCGTCCTTGTTGAAGTTGAACGTTCGAATGGATATGTTTATTGTTGGACGTTCGGTCCTAATGCTGTTGAACGCTTGGACGTTCGGTCCTAATGCTCTTGAACGTCTTGTCTTTATTGTTGAACGTTCGGTCATTTTCATCCACGTTCGGTCTTGATTGTTTAAGCGTTCGGTCTTGATGTGTTTGAACGTTCGGTCTGTTGCTTATTGTTTGAACGTTCGGTCTTGATGTGTTTGTACGTTCGTTCGTTTGTTTTTTGTTGAACGTTCGGTCTGGTGCTTATTACTGAACGTTCGTTCTTGAAATGCTTATTACTGAACGTTCGTTCTTGATTGTTTAAACGTTCGGCCTTGATGTGTTTGAACGTTCGATCCTTCGGTTATTACTGAACGTTCGTTCTTGATTGTTTAAACGTTCGGTCTTGATGTGTTTGAACGTTCGGTCCTTTGTTTATTGTTGAACGTTCGTTCTTGTAATGCTTATTATTGAACGTTCGGTCTTGATTGTTTGAACTTTCGGTCTTGATTTGTTTGAACGTTCGGTCTTGTGCTTATTGTTGAACGTTCGGTCTGGTGCTTATTGATGAACGTTCGGTCGTGATGTGTTTGAACGTTCGGTCTTGGTGTCCTGGTGATGACTAGCGTTCGTTTTGGAACGATCGGCCTAATAGTTCATGATCTTCTAGCGTTCGTAAAAATATAAATCAACTGTTCTACAAATAGCGTTCGGTCTTTTTCTTATGTTAGTTAAGCGTTCGGTCTTGATGGGTTATTTTTCAATTAAACGTTCGCTCTTGATGTGTTTTTTTTTTTATCGTTCATTTTGAACAGCCGTTCGTCATAGGCGTCCGGTCTTGTTCAGGCGTTCGGCCAAACAGTGGGTCATTCGTTTTTTTATTTTGTGGTTGTTTCGCTATGTTAAAAAAAATGATAAAATAATTAAAAATAAATAAAGATAAATGTTCATATGGTATGCGCCAAAACAAAAATCCGGAATCAGGGATGTGTCTCTGAATTCCTGGAAAGTTGTCTAATAAAAAGCAAAAAAAAGACAACAAAAATCTGGAATCAGGGATGTGTCTCTGAATTCCTGGAAAGTTGTCTAAAAAAAAAAAAAAAAAAGCAAAAAAAGACAAAACAAGAATCCCAGATTAAGGAAGATGTCTGAGGGGATGTGTCGGGCTCCTGAAAAAAACAGTGCAGCAAGTTTGGTGTTCTTTAAATATGTTTCATCATAGAACTTAGGGGGAGGAGGGATTTTCTAAAAAAAAAAAAAGACCTTACAGAGGAAGAGGAGGTACTTTATTGAAAAAGAGGGAGAGAGAGAATCATCCATTTCTAGGAGAACAGACCTCACGGAGAAAAGGAAAAGAAAAAAGAAATTTAATCCAAGAAGAGAGGAGGGAAAAACATCTTGAAGCTGCGAAGGTAAGTTTTCGTCTACTTAAACCCTTTAGTCATGCACGTCTATATGCTTATATGTATACTTAAAGCCTTTAGTCATGCACGTCTATATGCTTGTATATATGCTTCCCTTATACGTACTGAAACAATAAAAATAGGTGTGTACTCCTCAACATCAAAATTTCAATATCCTTTAACACCCAGGTAACGTAAATAAAAACATCAAAGCAAAACAGAAACAGAATTAGTTTTTCTATCTAACAAGATCTCCCTCAACCTGATTAACAATTTCGGCCGTAGCTATGCAAGATCATCCTTCACCTGTATCAAACCAAGTAAACAGATTAAATCACAGATCCCATGCCAATACACTCAAAGCTTGTCCTTTGGAATAAGCCATTTTACCCTCTACTATATCCAACGCATTAAAACAAGGGTGATTGACATTTCAAACTGCACACAACCTATCAGATTAGCCCACTCCTTCAATGTTTCTATGTTAGAACATTCATAAAAAAGGGGGCCACCACTGTTTCGGACACAATACACCATCGTTCTTAATCTCAGAAGTCGAAACACCAAACTAATCAATAAATAATAAAAGGGGAATGAGAAAAGGGAAGTGACGGCGCCGGTGAGGAAGCGGGCTCCAGCGAGGGCAGCGGGTTCCATTGCCGGCACGACCCTGGTTCGTGGTCCGAAAGGTGGCGACTGGGCGCGGTGACTATGGCAGACGTGGAGATCGGACAGAGCGGCCCTTGACGGCCTCGGAGGCTCGCGGAGGCCAACTTCGGTGGGGGTAGTGGCGGTTGCAGGGTGCAAGGCGAGAACCTCCCGCGCGCGAAGAGGAGAAGGGAAGCTTGGAGCGACGACCGGCGATGGGCTCGACGGTGGGCGGCTGAGTTGGCGACGACTTGGACGGCGACACGCGGTGGCCGGTCTCGACTGGGAAAGGGAGATTTGAGTTTTGTGCGTGGTTGTCGAGTGAGATAGAAGAATAAGAGAAAGTGGGGGTTTCTGTTTTGTGTTGGAGAAGAAGAGATGAATTTGGGGAAGAAAGTTGAAACTGCCCCCTGGCTGCTGGCTTCCGAAAAGGGAAGGAAAGATCTCCCTTTTTCTGGCTTTTGACAAAGTTTTACCCTAAAAAAGGAAGTTTGGGCTCCTGCCCGGTCCATGTTTTTGGAAGAAAGAGTATATGGTTTAACCCATCTTGCGAAAACGAGAAGGAAATTTGGGTTTGGTCCAAATCTAAAATTTGAAAAAAAATAAAATACGTAACCCGTTTTTGAAACTCTGGAAAAAGAGTTTGGACTTTGGTCCATTTGTTTTATGGAGATAAAAAATGGTTTAGCTTTAGTTTTTTTTTTCCTACGTTGCTGCAATCATTGTTTTAACAAAATAAAAAATTTGAAAGCATAAAATCACAAAAATAATTTTTAAGCTGTTATTATTCTCATGATTAAAAATTACAAAAAAAAAAAAACAATATTTATTAGACTAGTTTGCTTCATATAAAATTACAAAATAAGAAAAATAACTAAAATATTAAAATTACCAATTTTATAAAATAAAATAATATTAAGAAAAAATCCTTTTCACATTCTTTTTCTCAAAAATATATATATATATATATATATATATATATATATATATATATATATATATATATATATATGAAAAAATATATATAAAACTTAAAAAAAAAAACATGTAATGTAATAAATATCGGTATGAGTACTCGTGCGATCGTACGCATCAGCCTAGTACTCGTTACCCAAAATATAAAATAAACAAAAAAAAGCCGTATGAGTGCTCGTGCGATCGTACGCATCAGCCTAGTGCTCATTACGCAAAACAATAAAAACATCGAAAAAGCCGTGTGAGTACTCGTGCGATCGTACGCATCAGCCTAGTGCTCATTACGCAAAAAATGAAAAACAAAGAAAAAGCCGTGTGAGTGCTCGTGCGATCGTACGCACCAGCCTAGTGCTCATTACGCACAAATTTAAATATTATACAAAAAATACCAAAAAATATAAAAGCTTCAAAAAACCAAAAAAAAAAACATCAACATTTTCAAACAACAAACAGTCTTGCTCGCCAGAACTACGTGATCCTTGATTCTCCATCAAAAGTGGAGATACGTAGGAGCAAGGCCAGTCCTTGTCAGGTTTACTTTCCCAAAAATCCAAAATCATTTTACAAACAAAATTCTCAATCAATTTTCAAACAAATTTTCAAGCAGTTTTCTAAAAGAACTACGTAACCCTGATTTCTCATTCTAAATGAGAATACGTAGGAGCAAGGTCAATCCTTGTCGGGCACAAAAAACTAAAAAATATTTTTGTTTATTTAGAAGTTTTATTTTAGGGGATAGTTAAACATTTTGAAAACCACATCATATTCGCATATTTAGTTAAAGGTACTGCCTTAGGGCAGGCGTTGTAGGGTGCTAATACCTTCCCTACACGTAACCGACTCCCGAACTTAGAATCTCATTTTCGCAGACCATGCTTTATCATTTTATGGTTTTTCCGTAGTTTTCCAGAATAAACTATGGTGGCGACTCCAAATCTCTTTTTTTCAAAAACCGTTTTTATTTTCATGGATCGTCGTCCCGTCGCGATTCCGGTTGCGACAGATGGCGACTCCACTGGGGACCAGAAAGTCAGGCCATTTAATTAGATATGCGAATTCAATGTGGTTTTTTTTCTTTGTGTTTTTCTTCCCCTTTTTCTTTATCTTTGACTGATATTTGGTATAATTGCATGTGTGTTTGTTTTGATTATATTGAACCCTAGGGTAGAAAACATGTTATATCTGCTTGGGAGTCTTCTGGCTGTTTTGCAGGTGAGGGTTTGGGAATTACAATTGCATTCTCCCTTCACACACACACTTTATGCATATCATGAGTGGGGCCCTATACCCGGGTCTGAGTGCAACTTAGAATTAGAGGGGTTGTGTAGCGGTGTCACTCTGGGATGTACTTCCTGTTTGGCTATCGTGAGAACCCCAGCTAGAGTCTGTTCTCTTCATTTGTGTCTCCACATCTAGTTGATTACTCTGACTGTTGTGGAGAAACAGTGAAAAGAGCCATAGCTCTGGTGGCCTTGATTTAAGCATTAGGAAGCTATCCTTGTGAGTGCATATATTTGGCCTTAGAACTTTAGTCATTCAACCTTTGATAAGGCACAAAAGGGAGAATGTATGTTCTTGTAACTCTCACGCTGTTATTCTTCTTCGAAAATAATGATTTTTCATACTATACATGCATTTTTTTGTTGTCATGTTGTTATGCATCATGCATCATTTCGGTAATACGTTGGTTTTAGGGGAAATCACTAGTGTTCACTTGGTATCGTACAAAGATGGAAGTCGATACAAGATCTGGTGCTACACAACATACCAATTCCGTCATGTTAAGAAATAAATCTCGCCTGAGGGCTCATCGCGGAAACTTGACAAGTCTGATAAAATTAGGCAAAAGGTTAAAGTCTATAAAGAGAGAAACCTTCAAGAAGAAGTATGGAAATTTGTTGAGTCTAATGGAGGTGGAAGTACAATTGCCTGCTATCACAGCCCTTGCACAATATTACGACTCTCCACTAAGATGCTTCACCTTTCAGGATTTTCAGCTGGCGCCAACTATAGAAGAATTCGAGTACATACTCGGATTGCCACTAGAGGGTACCACTCCGTATCAGCACTTGGAGTCTCACGCCTCTATCCCTACCATTGCCGCCATAATGAAAGTACATCCTAAAGAACTTGAAGACAGGTTGGTAATGAAGAATCAAGTGCGTGGACTGACGCAAAAATATTTAGAGGGGTACTTGCATCATTTAGCTGATAGAGAAGAGTGGGAGACTTTCATGGATGTGTTAGCCCTTACTGTGTATGGCGTCGTTTTATTTCCCAAAGTAGAGGATTTTGTGGATTATTCCGCAATAGACGTCTTCGTAGCAAAGAAGACAAGATCAGAGAATCCTGTAACAGCAGTTCTTGCAGATGTTTATGGGACCATGAGTTTTTGTCATGAAAGAAACGGGAAGAAAATTCTTTGTTGTTTGCCGGTGCTGTATGCGTGGATGACTGCACGTGTATGTAAGGGGGTGGTTGATGCTAGTTGTCCGTCGAAAGGCCTGTCGCACCAAAAGCTCAAAGACAGAGGAGGAAATGAGTGGGCCCATTTCTTTGCTGGCTTGAATGGGGAAAATGTAAAGTGGCGTCTTCCTTGGCTCGAGTTTAAACCCTCCATCCATCATTGTGGCAGCTTTCCCAATGTACCCCTCATAGGTGCCCGATATTGTGTCAATTACAATCCCGTTCTAATCCAAAGGCAATTCGGGCATCCCATGAGAGGGGCGCCTTCACCGGATTATCTCACTACACTGTTCATCTACTATGAGGACGGGTGTTTCGCTGAAATATTAAGGAAGGTCAGAGGTGCTTGGGAAAGCGTGGTGCGAGCTGAAAAGGATGTTAGAGTTGGAGTTGTAGATAGCAAGGTCAGTTATCAAACTTGGATTTTAGAAAGGGTAAAGGAAGTCAAACTCCCTTTCAAGACAATCAATAATCATCTGGCCAAGGAAGGGCAACCTCAGGACATAGAAAATGAAGAGGTGAGGCAATTAAGAGCAGAGATGGAAGAACTAAGAGAGAGAAATGCCGGGTTGGAAATTGAACTACAAAGAACGCGCAACGATTTTGTGAATATGAGGAATGATAAAGAGGATAAATTCCGAGCCTACGAGGAAATGAAAAAGGCCGAAAGAGATCGTACATTCCGATTAAAGCAAGATCTTGCAACCGCAAACAAAGAGCTGGCCATGAGAGTAAAGGAGAAGAATGCAGCATTAGAAGAGGGAAAACAGTGGAGGGATCTCTACGAAGAAGCTAAAAGAGATAAGCGAGAGGCCCTGAAAAAACTAAGAGAGGCGCAGGTTCAAGTAGAAAAAGCGGGGCACGAGATGAAGGAAATGGCCTTGTCTTTTGAGACAGATATGAACCAAGAGCGTTGGAAGCTAGCAGAGGCAGAGGAAGAGCATCGAACCGTGATAAAACAAATGGAGGAATACATTGAGGAGCAAGAGGAACGGTGGAGGTCGATGGAGTTTGAAGAGAGACATCACGCCTTGATAAAGCAAATGAAAGATCACATCGCAGTGCAAGAAGAGGCTGTGAAGCATTGGAGGGGAAGTTTTTCCCAATTGGCTATGTTGGCAAACAGAGCAATTGAAGATATCCCCAAGATGGTGTTGGACGCCGAAGCCAGTACCCACTTCTGTAACCCGCCTGAAGAGATAAAACTTTTTATTAACCATTGTAAATGGTTAGTAGGCGAAATGAAGGCCTTTATCGCTCAAGCTAGAGAGTGATAAGTTATTTATGTTTGTTCTCTTCCTCCAATGTAATGCATTGAACTTCTCTATATGAAGGACCTGGGATGTTTGTATGATATCGATTTGTATTAATTTCCATCATTAACGTCATCGTGATCCTGTGATTTCCACCTATTACTAGCATGCATCATGTTTTCTTTTATTCTTATCTAAATTCAAAAAATAATAACAGAATACAAGTAAGAAAAACAACGGCCAATCCTCCGCGACATCCCTACAGGACTCGAGCCAATTCAAGGGTCATGGAAAGCTGGGAAGAGTCACAAGAATCCATCAAAGCTGATGTGAGCGAGTTGAAAGACCAGGTTGGCCAAATCTTGGCGGCCCTTGAATCCCTGAAGACTACTGGAGAGTCTTCATCTGCACCGGCTGGTGGGAATGCCCATTTTTATCCTCCGTCGTTCAATGCTGTGGGCCCATCAGTTCCTTTCCCGTTGTATGGGTTACCTCCGGGGTACACTCCTCCCGTAGGAGAGTACTTGGAAGGAGAACATGCGTCGTTACCCATGCCCACAACTGTTGATGTACCGCTAGTCGTCACTCAGGGACCTGTCTCTATGACGACCCCCTTGGTAAATACACACATGAATGAAGCAATTACAGTTGAAGGAACACGAGTAACTACAGTGCCACATACGGTTGTTCATCATGACTCTTCAGCCAGGCCCACTTCGCATGCCGCGATGCATGGGGTAATCAGTGACGTTGACGGAGCTAAAGGCAGGCTGGAGACTTTGGAGGAAAGATTAAGGGCTATTGAAGGGGTGGAAAGCTATGGGTTTGGAGATGTTGCAAGACTAAGCTTAGCTCCTGGTGTGAAGATACCGTATAAGTTCAAGGTGCCAGATTTCGAGAAATATAAGGGTAGTACATGCCCTAAAAGTCATCTGACCATGTATTGCAGAAAGATGGCTGCACATGCCTACGATAACCAGCTACTTATCCATGTCTTCCAAGATAGTTTGGCTAGGGTAGCCCTAAATTGGTATACCCATTTAGAGCCATCTCGAATCCGCTGTTGGGCAGATCTGGCTGACGCCTTTGTGAAACAATACATATACAACACGCATGTTGCACCGGACCGTCTGCAATTGCAAAATATGGGGAAGAAAGACAATGAAACTTTCAAGGAGTATGCTCAACGATGGAGAGAATTAGCCGCGCAAGTTGAGCCGCCTTTGTTTGATAGAGAGATGGTGACAATGTTTGTAAATACTCTCCAGCCGCCGTTTTATGAACATATGGTGGGGAATGTGTCCGTCAATTTTGCTGATGTCATCATAATTGGCGAAAGAATAGAAATTGGGTTGAAAAATGGGAAAATCGTGCATGGCCCGCCCGCAGCTGCAAACTTAAAAAAATCCGGTTTCAATCCGGGAAAGAAGAAGGAAGGAGAGGTGCATGCAACCTCGATGATGCCTGTGTGGAGGGGTCAAGCTCCCACCCATAATTATCGACCATACTTGGGCCAACTCCCCTATGCAGCTAATGCATCGTTCGACCATCAAACTAGACCCCAACAACAATAAGGGTATTATCAACCACAGCGAATCCCAACTGAAGCATGGAGGACTGGAGCAAATGCTGGTCTGAATCCAAATGCGGGTCAAAACACCAACCCGAGAAGGAATCAATTTGTCAGATTCACTCCAGTCCCTATGACTTACACGGAGTTATTACCTCAACTCATAAAAAAGGGTCTGGTTGCTATTTGCCCGATGAAGCCTGTACAACCTCCATACCCAAGGGATTATGATGCAGATGCTAAGTGTATTTACCATGGAGGAGGCATTGGTCACTCAATTGAGCGGTGTATCGCTTTCAAGTATAAGGTACAGGCTCTAATCGACTCTGGGTGGTTAAAGTTTCAAGAAGATAAGCCTAGCATCGAGGATAACCCATTATCCGGGCACGGGAGTACCTCAACAAACGCCATCATAGCCGACAAACATGAGTTGATAAGAGACGTGAGTGAAATCCGGAGTTCTAGGAGGTTTATTTTCGAGGCATTGTTAAAAGTGGGCCTAGTGAAAGGTGATTATGACATGGGTACATCATGTGCACTTCATCCAGATGCTGAGCACTCTATTGAAGAGTGTTTTGAATTAGAAGGTATTCTGCAAGACATGCTTGACAGAAGTTTAATGCAAGTATGCCGCGAAAATAAAGAGGAGGAAGTGTTTGCACAAACTGGTGGGGAATCTGATGTAACTCTGCCGGAGCCGTTGGTGATCCATTTCACTAGAACTACCCCTGCACCGGTGACTGAAGAAAAACCGACCGTTGTTATCTGTGTGCCATCCCCCTTCCCTTACAAAAATGAGAAAGCTGTCCCTTGGAGATATGGGGCATTTGCGTTAGAAGAAGGGAAAGGTGCAAACATAGCCATTGACAATATATCGGGCATTGGGGGAATGACGAGAAGTGGTCGAATCTTTACGTCACCGGGACTGGCAAGAGAAGGAGCCAACGATGAGGAAGTAACAATAGCCGGTAAAACTAAGGAGTTCTTGAAAGGGAAGGGTGTACAAGGAAAGGAGACCTCTGCCAAAGGGGAGGAGAAAGGAATTTCCGAAGAAGAAGCCTGCGAGTTTTTAAAGTTCATACAACAAAGCGAATACAAGGTGGTGGAACAGCTAAACCGCATGCCTGCTCGAATCTCCTTGCTAGAGTTGCTCATGCATTCTGCATCACACAGAAAGTTGTTAATGAAGATACTTAGTGAGGCCCATGTGGAGCAAGGTATTTCTCTGAATAAGTTTGAAAGCATTGTTGGCAACATCGTTGCTAATAATTACCTCACCTTTACCGATGAGGAGATACCTACTGAAGGGAGAGGGCATAACAAGGCTCTTCATGTCTCTGTGAAATGCTTGGACCATGTTATAGCACGTGTTTTGGTGGATAATGGCTCCTCTTTAAACGTCATGCCAAAAGTAACATTGGAGAAGCTACCCTGTGATGGAATGCATATGAAGCCAAGCTCTATGATCGTGAGGGCGTTCGATGGCAGTAAGAGAGAAGTAATGGGAGAAGTGGAACTGCCGATCCAAGTCGGTCCGTGCGTCTTTCAAGTGACATTCCAAGTCATGGACATCCTCCCAGCCTATAGTTGTCTATTGGGTCGCCCATGGATCCATTCTGCAGGAGTTGTGCCTTCCACACTTCACCAGAAGCTGAAATACGTCATGGGAGATAAATTGGTGATAGTATTAGGAGAGGAAGATCTCCTTGTTAGTGGCCCATCACCCACACGCTATATTGAGGCAGCTGAGGAAGCTCTCGAGACAGCTTTTCAGTCATTGGAGATTGTAGGAAATGCTTACGTGGAGCTGTTCCCAGTAAATTCGCATCCGTCACGTGCTTCTATTATGATGGCCAAGGTCTTGCTGAAAGAAGGCTATAAGCATGGTAAAGGTTTAGGCAAGCATGGGCAGGGGCAAGTCTTCCCTCTAGAGGTCGTGGAGAATAAGAACAGATATGGCCTAGGGTACAAGCCCACCAAAGAGGACAGGAAAAGGCTGATAAGAGAAAGAAGAGAGCGCAGTTTAGCTCATGCAGAAAGACGGGAACCCAAGATGGAAAAGATTCGTATTTGTAACATCAAGGAGAGCTTTCATAGTGCTGGATGGTTCAATACTGGCCAAATAGCAGCCGTGGTAGATGAAGAAAGATCTGAAAGCTCAAGTTTCGTGTGGGCATGCTCCTCGGATGCACCGCTCAACAATTGGGAAACCCTGGATTTACCCGTGATGCTTAATTTGAATAAAATGTAATAATTTTAATTAACCCTATAGCTTTACCCGGGGCTTTAGGATTCAGAATTTACGGGTTGACCTCTAGTGCTCAGCGTGATAATCGAATCGTGTTTGTTTATGTTTTATCATTATTTGGTGTTCTTCATCATTTTTCCTGTTTATTCTTATTCCACAAATTTAAATAATGCAGATATGACCATGATTGTTTTGAAAATAACAATATCGATATTCCTAATTTTGAGCACCCTATCGATAATGCGGAAGATGATTGTGAAGATGAACCGGAAACCTCTCCAGAATTTTTGAGATTAGTGGAGCAAGAATCTAAAGAGATAAAACCCCATCAAGAGGAGGTTGAAATATTCAACTTGGGAGATGAAGATGAGATAAAAGAAGTGAAAATTGGTACTATCCTGAAGGCAGAAGTGAGAGAAGAGTTGCGTGTCTTATTGAAGGAGTTTAAGGATGTATTTGCTTGGTCGTATAATGATATGCCTGGTCTGGATACTGATATTGTGCAACACAAGCTCCCGCTTAAGCCGGAATACCTCCCAGTCCAGCAAAAATTAAGAAGAATGAAACCAGAAATGTCCTTGAAAATCAAGGAAGAGGTGCGGAAACAATTCGATGCGGGGTTTCTGGCTGTGGCAAGATATCCCCAATGGGTAGCAAACATTGTACCAGTGCCTAAGAAAGATGACAAAGTTCGAATGTGTGTTGATTATCGTGATTTGAACCGTGCAAGTCCAAAAGATAATTTCCCTTTACCACACATCGACACTTTAGTTGATAACACGGCCAAGTTTTCGCTATTTTCATTCATGGATGGTTTCTCAGGATATAACCAGATCAAGATGGCGCCAGAAGATATGGAAAAGACAACCTTTATCACGTTGTGGGGAACCTTTTGTTATAAGGTAATGTCATTTGGGCTCAAAAATGCCGGGGCAACATATCAAAGGGCGATGGTGACACTTTTTCATGATATGATGCACAGGGAGATCGAAGTCTATGTGGATGACATGATTGCGAAGTCTGAATCGGAAGAACAACACATCCTCAACTTGAAGAAATTATTTGAGAGATTGAGAAAGTATAAACTCAGGTTAAACCCCGCCAAATGCACATTTGGAGTGAAATCCGGGAAGTTGTTGGGTTTTATGGTTAGCCAAAAGGGGATAGAAGTGGATCCTGACAAAGTGCGAGCAATATCAGAAATGCCTACACCCAGAACAGAAAAGGAGGTTCGTGGTTTTCTGGGCAGATTGAACTACATTGCTAGATTCATCTCCCAATTAACCGCTACCTGTGAACCAATGTTTAAGTTGTTACGAAAAAATCAGGTTGTGGTTTGGAACGAGGATTGTCAAGCCGCTTTTGAAAAAATCAAACAATACCTGCAAGACCCACCTGTATTGCGTCCACCTGAGCCAGGAAGACCACTTATTTTGTATTTAACTGTATTGGAGAAGTCAATGGGATGTGTACTGGGTCAACATGATGAAGCTGGGAAACGAGAGCATGCAATATATTACTTGAGCAAGAAATTCACAGACTGCGAACAACGATATTCGTCGTTAGAGCGAACCTGTTGTGCATTGGCATGGGCTGCTCATCGCTTAAGGCAATACATGTTGAGTCACTCTACCTGGTTGATATCAAAGATGGATCCTATCAAGTTTATTTTTGAAAAGCCTGCTCTCACTGGAAGGATAGCTCGGTGGCAGATGCTATTGTCAGAATATGACATCGTATATGTTACTCAAAAATCCGTTAAGGGTAGTGCTCTAGCGGAATACCTGGCTCATCAACCCATTAGCGATTATCAACCAATGCAACCTGAATTTCCCGATGAAGACATCATGGCTTTACTCGAAGAGAATAGAGAAGGCCGAGATAAAAAAGCGTGGACAGTATTATTCGACGGAGCTTCGAATGTGATGGGACATGGAATAGGGGCAGTGCTTGTTTCTCCAGGGAAGCAGTACATACCAATGACAGCAAGGTTGTGTTTTAATTGTACAAATAACATCGCAGAATATGAGGCTTGTGTTATGGGTATTCGAGCGGCAATCGAATCTAAGGCAAGAGTTCTAGATGTATATGGAGATTCTGCTTTAGTCATCCACCAGTTGAAGGGAGAATGGGAGACTAGAGATACAAAATTAATTCCTTACCAGGCTTACATCAGGGGATTAATGGAGTATTTCGATTCCATCACATTTAACCACATACCGCGAGAAGAAAATCAATTGGCAGACGCGCTGGCTACCTTGTCGTCAATGTTTGAAGTTGACCAAGATGCAAAATTACCAATGATTAAAATGAAGAGTCAAGCGGAGCCAGCATATTGTCATTTCGTCGAGGAAGAATTAGACGGTAAGCCTTGGTATTTTGATATCAAGCATTATCTTAAGACCCGAGAATACCCTGAGAAAGCATCCGAAAATGATAAAAGGTCGCTAAGGAGATTGACGGGTAATTTTATTTTGAGTGGGAATATTTTATACAAGAGAAATCACGACATGGTCCTCCTCAGATGCGTGGATGCAAAGGAGGCCGAGCTGATATTGAAAGAAGTGCATGGGGGTACCTTTGGCACGCACATGAATGGGCACTCGATGGCCAGGAAGATATTGAGAGCTGGTTATTTTTGGCTGACCATGGAAAGTGATTGTTGCACACATGTGAGAAAGTGTGAGAAATGTCAAAAGTATGCAGATAATATCAATATGCCACCTACGACTCTAAGCGTGTTGTCTGCACCGTGGCCATTTTCGATGTGGGGGATAGATGTCATTGGAGCTATAGAGCCAAAGGCGTCAAACGGACATCGTTTCATACTAGTCGCAATTGATTACTTCACCAAATGGGTAGAGGCTGCTTCTTACGCCAATGTGACTAGAAAGGTGGTGACCAGATTCATAAAAAGGGAGTTGATCTGTAGATACGGGCTCCCTAACAGAATCATCACTGATAACGCCACTAATCTAAACAACCAGATGATGGCGGAGTTATGTGAGGAATTTAAGATTCATCATCATAATTCTTCTCCTTATCGTCCAAAGATGAATGGGGCGGTAGAGGCTGCCAATAAGAATATCAAGAAAATTGTGCAAAAGATGGTGGTCACCTATAAAGATTGGCACGAAATGCTTCCTTTTGCTCTACATGGATATCGCACATCGGTACGAACATCAACCGGAGCAACACCTTTCTCGCTTGTGTATGGGATGGAAGCAGTACTTCCATTCAAGGTGGAAATTCCGTCCTTGCGAGTGTTAATGGAAACCCAACTAGAGGAAGCTGAGTGGGTTCAAGCTCGATTTGATCAGCTCAATCTCATCGAAGAAAAAAGGTTAACGGCAGTGTGCCATGGGCAATTGTACCAAAGAAGAATGAAAAAGGCGTTTGACAAAAAGGTGCGCCCAAGAGAGTTTCATGAAGGCGAGTTGGTGTTGAAAAAGATTTTGCCCACACAAAAGGATTATAGAGGCAAGTGGACCCCAAACTATGAAGGACCATTTGTGGTCAAAAGGGCATTCTCTGGTGGGGCACTAATTCTCACAAGAATGGATGGAGAGGAGCTACCGCTACCGGTTAATTCTGATGCGGTCAGAAAGTTTTATGCATGATGATTCCGTGATAGGAGATGCCAATAAAGGATATTGATGTTGTCTGTAAAACTTGTTGCATTTCGTATCATTCAATAAATACCTCGTTTATAATCCTGTACTCGTTGAATTACTGCATATCACGCTGAGCTTTTAGGAAAATAATGGAAAATGAAAGCATCACGGGTATATTCGGCCGGCACAAGCTCAGTCCTGAAGGATGTCGTAAAAAAAAAAATAATAAAAAAATAAAATAATAAAATAAAGGCTTAATTACCTACTTAGTCCCCATGTTCGGAGGTAATTTGCTGTTTAGTACCCGGTTTTAAAAATGTAGGCATTTGATACCTATGTTTTGAAATTTGTATCAATTGAATCCTACCCACTTAACGCCGTTATAAATCTAACGTTTTTCTGACATCAACTTTGAATTGTGGACGAGCGGTTGTGGACGATCGTCCAAACAGAGGAGGACGCTCGTCCAACACTGGAGGACGCTCGTCCAAACAGAGGAGGACGCTCGTCCAACAGTGGAGGACGCTCGTCCAACAGTGGAGGACGCTCGTCCAAACAGAGGAGGACGCTCGTCCAACAGTGGAGGACGCTCGTCCAACAGTGGAGGACGCTCGTCCAAACAGAGGAGGACGCTCGTCCAAACAGTGGAGGACGCTCGTCCAACAGTGGAGGACGCTCGTCCAAACAGAGGAGGACGCTCGTCCAACAGAAGAGGACGCTCGTCCAACACTAGACGATCGGTTGTGGACGATCGTCCAAACAGAGGAGGACGCTCGTCCAACACTGGAGGACGCTCGTCCAAACAGAGGAGGACGCTCGTCCAACAGTGGAGGACGCTCGTCCAACAGTGGAGGACGCTCGTCCAAACAGAGGAGGACGCTCGTCCAACAGTGGAGGACGCTCGTCCAACAGTGGAGGACGCTCGTCCAAACAGAGGAGGACGCTCGTCCAAACAGTGGAGGACGCTCGTCCAACAGTGGAGGACGCTCGTCCAAACAGAGGAGGACGCTCGTCCAACAGAAGAGGACGCTCGTCCAACGATGCTCGGACGCTCGTCCACTACCGCTCGTCCACAATTCAAAGTTGATGTCAGAAAAACGTTAGATTTATAACGGCGTTAAGTGGGTAGGATTCAATTGATACAAATTTCAAAACATAGGTATCAAATGTCTACATTTTTAAAACCGGGTACTAAACAGCAAATTACCTCCGAACATGGGGACTAAGTAGGTAATTAAGCCTAAAATAAATAAAAAATATAAAAATAAAAAATAAAAAATAAAATAAAAAAGGGCATATCAAAAGTTGAGTCAATTATTTTCGACGCAAGTCATCCGTTTTATGACAATTCATAAAAATGTAATGGATGTCCTAATCTCCTATAGTCAAATGATCAAATCACATATTCTTAAGAAGTATTTGTGTGCGCATTGCGTGAAAACGTTATCCTTCAGCCTTCACTAAACCAAAAATTGACCCCAAGCATGTTCTTGAGTCCAAATATACACAAAGTTTTACATTGGAACGGATTTTCCATGTTAAGATTACCTTCATTGGCTTTCATTTGGGAGATCCTTGAATCCGTTAGGACAAAACAAAAAAAAATATAATAAAAAAAAACAACAAAAAATGACTCTTGTTGGGATCATTTAGTTTTGTCTCTTACTTAATCTTATGAAAATGAAACAACCAAAATTTGAAATGATGTGTGGCCCTCTTTCTTCATCCAAAAAAGATATATCCATTGATACCAAAGTTGAGCCAATAAGAAATTTCTTTTAAAAAAAATATTCACCTAAATAAGGGTTACCATCACAGAAGACGTCAACTCAAATTGCAAAAGAACACATTTAGTGATCAAATGAAGAAAATTCATCAAAAGTGAAGCAAAAATAGAACGGATCACAAAGTGATGACGAAGAAAGAATGAGCAAAATAGTCAAAAACAAATTTGATGAATAGTTGATACAAGGTATAGATGGTAACTCTTGTTTCAAAAACAAAAAAAAAAAACAAAAAAAAAATATTTGAACCTTTATACCTTTTCTTTCAATACCCTTCAGCCCAAGCCACATTACAAACTCAATAAAAGTCCATACAGATTGAATGATGGTTGCTTAAACTTTCATAAAGCTTAATTTTTGAGACAAGACAAAATGACTAACAATGCAGTTATAAAAAATAAAAAAATAAAAAATAAAAAAAGGGAAGATGATGGAAAAAATAAATGTCCTCGGAAGAAGGGAACTCCCTAATGATTCAAGGAAAATCAAGCCAATTGGGGCAATCCTTTCAAGCCAATCATTTCCGTATCCATCACAAATTTTTGAACAAATTCATATCCCATTCAAACTCTTCCCCCGATTCCCAAAATAGGGGCAACTTTGCAGGTTTTACATAACCTTTTCGCCCGTTCTCTAAAACTAGGGCAACCTTGTGAGTTTCATATGTTTTGGCCCATTCAGAACCTGGGGCAACTTTGTTAATCTCGCATTTGTTTCATGTGTATATTCAAAATTCGTACCAAGACCAGGGCATCCCTTGTTGGACCTCTCAGATTTGTCCGCACTGAAATTCATGAATCCACCCTCAAAACAGGGGTAGGCATTTTGTATGACTTTGAGTCCATCTTATCATTCGTAAACCCGAAATGGGGGCAACCTCTTTTTTGAGCCTCGTTTAATTGACTCATACCCGAAACTAGGGGCAATTTTGTGAAAGTTATACCCTCACAATTCATAGATACATTTGTACATACCTATCTTTTTACCATGCCCCCAAACTGGGGCAACTTCTGAGTATCTACGACTTCACATTGGCATTTGTAATTGTTTTAAGGAGTAAGAGGCCCAAGTAGCCAACATGGTACTCTCCAAATCCTTCCACACATTTGTCCCAACCCTTGATATCAAGCGTGTACGCACTAATATTTCGTCAAGAAATGTCTAGCACAGAAGCTTCATTTTGAACATTTGACTTTGGAATTTGACGTCCATAAAAAAAAAATGAATGTCTTCATAAATTTGATGATTTCAAAGAAAACAATTTGACTCAGCCATAATTTTGCATTATGAACAAAAAAAAAAAAAAAACACAAGTCAACATCATGTACATATTTTCATAAACTTTGAATTAAATTTCATGAATGTTTATCAAATCTTCTTCCTTGCAAAAAGGCAAAAAAAAATCAACATGCATCAAAGTTTTCTCTTCCAATTTTAAAATTACATAAAAGACAAAAAAAAATCAACATGCATCAAAGCTTTCTCCTGCAATTTCCAAATTTACATCAACCATGCTTCTCATTTCAAAAAAAATAGACACTCATTCCTATCTCAAGATCAATCAAAAATCAAAAATAAAAAAAATCCTACATCTCAAAATTTCAAGACAAATGAACAAATTCAAAAGTTTCCAATTCAAAACGATCACACAAATTTTACTTTTTGTCCTCTGCGATCTTGGCACTCTACAAGGAAATGGTAAAGTCGAGGTTGTCAAACGGCCCTCTGCATGGCAATGGTCGAATTTAAGTTTTGCTCTGCGATCTTAGCCCTCTGCAAGGCAATGGTCAAGTCCAGATTGTCAAACGACCCTCTGCAAGGCAATGGTCGAACCCAAATAATCAAAATCAAATCATTCACTTCATCCATAGGGTTGGTACACCCTCCACGAGGTTGGTACACCTCATTCACTTCATCCATAGGGTTGGTACACCCTCCACGAGGTTGGTACACCTCATTCACTTCATCCATAGGGTTGGTACACCCTCCACGAGGTTGGTACACCTCATTCACTTCATCCAAAGGATTGGTACACCCTCCACGAGGTTGGTACACCTCATTCACTTCATCCATAGGGTTGGTACACCCTCCACGAGGTTGGTACACCTCATTCACTTCCATAGGGTTGGTACACCCTCCACGAGGTTGGTACACCTCATTCATCCATAGGGTTGGTACACCCTCCACGAGGTTGGTACACCTCATTCACTTCATCCATAGGGTTGGTACACCCTCCACGAGGTTGGTACACCTCATTCACTTCATCCATAGGGTTGGTACACCCTCCACGAGGTTGGTACACCTCATTCACTTCCATAGGGTTGGTACACCCTCCACGAGGTTTCTACACCTCATCAACTTCATCCATAGGGTTGGTACACCCTCCACGAGGTTGGTACACCTCATTCACTTCCATAGGGTTGGTACACCCTCCACGAGGTTTCTACACCTCATCAACTTCATCCATAGGGTTGGTACACCCTCCACGAGGTTATTACACCTCATTTACTTCCATAGGGTTGGTACACCCTCCACGAGGTTGTTACACCTCACCCACTTCATCCACAGGGTTGGTATACCCTCCACAATGTCTACGTGCCCCATTTCTTCTAGCCTTTTTCATTTTGTTTAGATTTCCCTGTTTATTTCTCGCTCATTTTGAAATCCAGACGAAATTAGTGTCTTTTTCTTTACTTAGCTGTTACTCTAATAATACGAAAATGTCAAATTTTCATATTATCTAGTAAAATCTAAGTAAAGAGGGGCATCTGTCAACACCCAATTTCGTCCGGATTGACAAATAAATTTAGTTTATTGCATTTTCCCATAAAAAGACAAAAATAAAAATAAAATAATATATATGTAAAAAGAAAAAAAAACAAATATAAAAATAAAAATAAAAATAAAAAAAAAACAGAGCGCTCGTCCTTGGAGATGAACCTTGGTATTGAACATTGATGTGAGCGTTCGTCACACACCGTTCGTAGGTAGACCTTCGCGATCGTTCGTCCTTTCACTGAGCGACCATTCGTCCTTTCACTGAGCGACCGTTCGTCCTGTGCTTTCGCGACCGTTCGTCCTTGGCCTTATTCAACCGTTCGTCCATCCATACATCTAGGACGTTCGTCAATTCTCAGCCTCAACCGTCGGTCATGATTGTTTGAACGTTCGATCTTTTTGTTAGTAAACGTTCGGTCAGCTTTAATTGTTAATGAACGTTCGGTTTTGAACGTCGTTAGTGAATGTTCGGTTTTGAACGCTCGGTCTTATGTGATGTTATTGAACGTTCGGTCATGTTTAATTGATAATTGAACGTTCGGTTTGATTAATGTTGAACGATCGTCATGTCTTGAAACGATCGTCCTTGATGAGTTTATCGTTCGGTCTTCAACTGGTTGTTGAACGTTCGTTCCACTATTTGTGAACGGTCGGTCATGTGTAATTGTTAATTGAACGTTCGGTTTGATCCGTGTTCAACGTTCGTCCTAGATTATTTGAACGTTCGTCCGTGATGAATTGAACGTTCGTCCTTGAAGAATTGAACGTTCGTCCTTGTTGAAGTTGAACGTTCGAATGGATATGTTTATTGTTGGACGTTCGGTCCTAATGCTGTTGAACGCATGGACGTTCGGTCCTAATGCTCTTGAACGTCTTGTCTTTATTGTTGAACGTTCGGTCATTTTCATCCACGTTCGGTCTTGATTGTTTAAGCGTTCGGTCTTGATGTGTTTGAACGTTCGGTCTATTGCTTATTGTTTGAACGTTCGGTCTTGATGTGTTTGAACGTTCGTTCGTTTGTTTTTTGTTGAACGTTCGGTCTAGTGCTTATTACTGAACGTTCGTTCTTGAAATGCTTATTACTGAACGTTCGTTCTTGATTGTTTAAACGTTCGGCCTTGATGTGTTTGAACGTTCGGTCCTTTGGTTATTACTGAACGTTCGTTCTTGATTGTTTAAACGTTCGGTCTTGATGTGTTTGAACGTTCGGTCCTTTGTTTATTGTTGAACGTTCGTTCTTGAAATTCTTATTATTGAACGTTCGGTCTTGATTGTTTGAACTTTCGGTCTTGATTTGTTTGAACGTTCGGTCTTGTGCTTATTGTTGAACGTTCGGTCTCGAGGACGAAAATTTTTGTAGTTAGGGAGATTGTGAAGCCCTAAATAATTAACGCACCAAAATCCACTCTTTAATCACCATTAAACACGTTTTGACACGTCAAAACCAATCTGCATGCGCCTGCCATGTGTCACTAAGGGAGCGTTCCGGAAAGCTTGGTGGGAAACAAGTGGCATGCAGTGGATTGGACGTTGGTTCTGCGTAGAGGAAGGAAATTTTTACCCTCTGCATGCGCTGTCACTCTACTGTCACGTCAGAAGCTTCTAAAACGTTAGTGGAAAACCATGTGGCAGTGCGTGAATGCATGGCTGGCTGGCGAGGAAGAGAAAATAATTTCTCTGATACGCTTCACTTCAATTCAAGCTTTCATCTTCTTCCTCACGAAACCCTAACCATTTTTCTCCAACTTCTCTCTAAACCCTTTCCATCTTCTCTCTACGATCACTCACCACCAGCACCTCTGTTTCCATTTCAGAAACCGTAGGATCATTCTCGGAGCTGTAAGCTTTCAATTGAACCGATCAAGTTTACATTCTGTGACTGGTGAGTTCTCTTCCCTGGAACGTTCTTCTCTTCTGTTCCTGCAAACCAAAATTCTGGTTGCATGCGTGAGTTAGGGGTCTGATCTGTCTATGGTTTCGTGATATTAGGTTAAGTGGATTTGGTTGTGTAAGTTGCTGGATAGAAATCTGTGAGAGCAAGAGCGAAACCTTAGCATTTGGAAGTCACTGCTGAACCAGGTAAGGGAAGCTTGAGTAATTTGATTTAATACTTGGTTGATGTTTATGACAGTAAGGAAGTGTGTTGGATGTGAATTGTATGAAATATATGAATTTTGAAGTATGCATGTATGTGTATGTTGTACTGGTTGTATATGACGGTAAATGCTTTGAACTGAATGTTTATGATGTTATTGGTTGAACTGTACGCAGAGAAGTAGAAGCATGATTTAGGATATGATTAAATTTTCTGTATGATTTGGAATGTTAATGTTTTGAACTGGATGTTGATGATGATATGTTAGAATTGGAAAATTTTATATTGATGAGATGATAATATGAATTCTGGAATGTATGAGAATTATGGTGGAGAGAAATCATAAGTTATGAAAATCTGTAAAGTCATTGTAAAACGAGAAGTCGGGAAAAATATTCTGTCTCTGATTGATCAATTACGCTCGTCCTTGTGCGGTCATTTACCGTTCGTTTTCTCTAAATTTGAATTAGAGTCAACTTCTTTCGTTTTGGAAAGGATGCTGTCTTAGAACGAGCGTCCCCATTTGAAATCCTAAATTTAGTGTCAGTACTAAGTGGCGTTCGGTCTTAGACCGAACGTTCGTTCACAAGAATAAATGATTTGCTAGCGTTCGACCTTATGTCGAGCGTGCGTCTTTGCTAGCGTTCGACCTTATGTCGAGCGTACGTCTTTGCTAACGTTCGACCTTTTGTCGAGCGTTCGTTGTTGATAGCGTTTGACTTTATAATGAGCGTACGTTCTAAATCACGCAAGGTCTCCTATTCAGCACGCGTATAAATAGCGTTCGTCCTGCTTTCTAAATAGCTTTCGTCCTGCTTTCTAAATAGCGTTCGTCCTGCTTTCTAAATAGCTTTCATCCTGCTTTCTAAATAGCGTTCGTCCTGCTTTCTAAATAGCTTTCGTCCTGTTTTCTAAATAGCGTTCGTCCTGCTTTCGAAATAGCGTTCGTCCTGCTTTCCAAATAGCGTCCGTCTATACAGTGAATTAACGTTCGTATTTTAAAGAAGTGTAACTAAGAATGAAAGTATGATGTTGAGGGAATTGTGAAGTATGCGAACCATATTTGAGATGAAGTTGTGAAATTGGAATTTGAACGAGCGTTCCAAGGAGGAACGTCTCTATGAATGATTATGTTGAATGGTAAAGTGTGACCAAGGAAAAATCGCTGATGGCTGATCATCCTGATATTCCGTGAGTGCTCTCCTCATGTAGAGGGAGTAGGTCATGCGTGGGAATGGCAGGAGGCCATTAGGGTTAACCTCGGTTGGCAGCTGATGGGAATGCCAGTTACTACACCAACCGGGTGCATGAACGCCTGCGGTTACTTGGATTCACACAGTCCGGACGGTCTGTCTTAGGGTAGTTGGATGATTTATATTTTGCTTATACGTATTGGTGCATGTCTTGTGTGTTAAATGCTTGTGTTAAAAATTGTATGTGATATGTATAAATTAAATTACCTAAGCTTACCCTTGCACTCTCCTTGTGTTGTCTACTGTTGATGTATGTCCGTCTTGTCAATGCAATGATCATCCGTTGTGGATGTGAGCAGATGGGGAGGCGCCACTTGATGCTATGTTGGAAGAAGAAAATTTGGAAGACGCCAACCTGGTCGAAGTGGAAGTTAAAGCCGAGCAGTAGCTCGCTCGTTCTTAGTAGCTGTTAGTAGTTTTATTAGCGTTTTGGACGTTCGGTTATTGTATTGTAAAACCGTTCGTTTTTAGCTTTCGTTGTTTACTTTGGGGCTCGACTTTGTAATCGCTGGAACTTATAGCCGTTCGGTTTCTGTCTCTTGTTTAGTTGTAAAGACTGATGACTGATTACTGTTAATTGTAATTAATTCTAATTAATGGTAGTTACTATTTATTGGGATGTTACATTTATTGGTATCAGAGCAGTTTTGTTCTATCAAAGGACATGTAGGGTTATGAGCATACTTTGCTTTCGTTGTGTGCTTGTTATGTACTGGATGAGTTATTGCTCATTTAACTTTTGAACAATTCTGACGCTAGTTTTCTGATGAATCAGAGGACGAATGGCGCCTAGACTCCCTCCACCTCCCCAACCGAGTGAGTCCGATACGTCCAGCAGCACTAGGTTGTTGGAAACCGTAGTTGAACGGCTGCATCAACAGAACACCACGTTGCTGGAACAGAACGCCACCCTGATGCAGCAAAACCAAGCTGCTATGCAAGGTTTGGAGGCCTCGCGTGTCAACTCTGAAAACACGCAAAGGCAGTTGATGGAGATCTTGGCTGCAACTAGAGGTGCGCCTGGAGCATCCTCTTCAAACGTTGCCCAACCGAATGCTGAATGGAGTTTGGAGAGTTTCCTTCAGCATCACCCTGCCAAGTTTAGTGGAAAGTGTCTTCCGGACGAAGCTGACCAGTGGCTGAGGGATATGGAAAGGATATTCAATGCCAAGAGGTGTCCAGATGAGAACCGCTTGGCCTACACTGAATACTTGTTAACTGGAGAGGCGAGCCATTGGTGGGCGAGTGCCAGAGCCATTCTGATGGACGCTCAACAGCAGATTACTTGGGAAGTATTTAGAAACAAGTTCTATGAGGAATATTTCCCTGACAGTGTCCGTTTTGCCAAGGAGGTTGAGTTTCTACAGCTCGTCCAAGGAGGAATGTCAGTTTCGGAATATACGAACAAGTTTAAACACTTGATTCGCTTCAATACAATGGCCACTAGTGAGGAGTGGCAGTGCAGAAAATTTGAGAACGGTCTACGCAGTGATCTGAAGGTGGTAATTTCCAGTTTGTGTATCCGAACATTCCCTGCCATGGTTGAGAGGGCTAAGGTGTTGGAGAAGAATTTGGCAGAGGCGGAACGTTTGAAGAAACAACAAACAGTAAGGGGGCCGATTGTCTCGAAGGGGAATGTAAATCAGAGAGGATCCCCTTACGCTCGTCCAGCAGGCAACGCGAGTGGATCCCAAGCCTTGACTACTGTCGGACAGTCTGGACAGTCAAGGAATGTAGCATGTTTCCAGTGTGGAGGACCACATCTTCGGTGGGCTTGTCCTCAACTGAATGGGGGAAAATACTGTACTAAGTGCAGAAGGAATGGGCACTTGGAGAGCGAGTGCAGTGTGGGAGGACGTGCGGCAATGAGACCGCCGAACGCTGGGAGAGCTCAACAAGGCAGAGGTGGACGTGCACAAGCTACGGGGAGAGTGTATGCGATTACTGGTGCTGAGGCCGCTCGTTCAGGTACGCTCATCACCAGCACCTGCTTGTTGTTTGGAAAGCCTTGTGGTGTGTTGTATGATTCGGGTGCAACTCATTCCTTCATCTCGAAGGCATGCGTTGAGAAGCTTGGGTTAGTGGAGAGTGAATTACAGTTCGACCTGGTGGTGTCAACCCCAGCGGCTGGTGGGATTAAGACGTCCACAGTTTGTGTGAGATGTCCAATAGAAGTTGAGGGGCGTAGATATAAGGTCAACCTCATTTGCTTACCCCTTCAAGACTTAGAAGTAATTCTGGGGATGGATTGGTTGGCCACCAATCGGATCATCATTGATTGTGGAAATAAGGAGTTGGTCTTTCCAGGAGAGGAGGAGGAAGAATTATCTGTTGATCGTGGTCAGTTGAAGGAGGACATCATGGAAGGAGCGAGCTGTTTTCTGATCCTGACGTATGAAGACAGCGAAATTGAGCGTTCGTCCAATAACGAGAGCAGTGGAGGACGAACGGTAGTAGATGAATTCCCGGATGTCTTTCCGGATGAAGTTCCTGGTCTACCTCCCATCCGTGAGGTCGAGTTCACGATCGACTTGGTGACCACTGCTGCACCCATCTCGGTTCAACCTTATAGGATGGCACCAGCAGAATTGGCGGAGTTAAAAATGCAGATTGAAGAATTGATGGATAAGAAGTTCATCAGGCCAAGTGCTTCACCATGGGGAGCGCCTGTGTTGTTAGTTAAGAAGAAGGATGGCAGCTCTCGACTCTGCATTGATTATAGGCAACTGAATAAGCTGACCATCAAGAACAAGTATCCCCTTCCAAGGATAGACGACCTGCTGGATCAGTTGCAAGGTGCGTGCATATTTTCGAAGATTGATCTACGTTCGGGCTACCACCAGATTAGAGTGAAGGAGGGAGATATTCATAAGACAGCGTTTCGGTCTCGTTATGGTCATTATGAATATGTGGTGATGCCCTTTGGAGTGACGAACGCACCTGCAATCTTCATGGACTACATGAACAGGATTTTCAGACCGTATCTGGATAAGTTTGTTGTAGTGTTCATTGACGACATCCTGGTCTACTCCAAGAACGTTGAAGAGCATGAAGATCACTTGAGAATCGTCTTGGGAGTGTTGAGGGAGAAAGAATTGTATGCCAAGCGTTCAAAGTGTGAATTCTGGATGAAGGAAATCCAGTTCTTGGGGCACGTCGTTTCTGCAGGAGGGATTGCAGTGGATCCAGCCAAGGTGAAAGCAGTGCTGGATTGGGAGCGCCCACGTTCGGTCACAGAGGTTAGAAGCTTCGTGGGGCTCGCGGGCTACTATAGACGGTTCATTGAGGGATTTTCTAAGATAGCAGCCCCTCTGACTTATCTCACCAGGAAAGATCAGCCGTTTGCATGGACTGATCGTTGTGAGGAGAGTTTCCAGGAATTGAAGAGGAGATTAACGAGCGCCCCAGTGTTGGTCATTCCAGACACGACCAAACCTTTTGAAGTATATTGTGATGCGTCGTTTCAAGGTTTGGGCTGTGTACTGATGCAGGAAAGGAAGGTAGTAGCGTACGCTTCTAGGCAGTTGAAGATCCACGAGAAGAATTACCCCACCCACGACTTGGAGCTGGCAGCAGTCGTGTTTGCATTGAAAATATGGAGACATCATCTGTATGGAGCAACGTTTCAAGTATTTAGTGATCACAAGAGTCTCAAGTATCTCTTTGATCAAAAGGAATTGAATATGAGGCAAAGGAGGTGGCTGGAGTTCTTGAAAGATTATGAGTTCGAGCTGTTATATCATCCTGGAAAAGCAAACGTGGTGGCTGATGCCTTGAGTAGGAAGGCTGTGAGAGTCTCGGCAATGATGGTGAAGGAGCTGAGTTTGGTAGAAAGTTTTAGAGATCTAAGGTTACGGTTCGATTTGGGAGCGAACGTGATTAGATGCTGTAACCTGGTACTTTCCAGTGATGTGTTTGAGCAGATCAGAGTGAAGCAGCGTGAAGATGAGGAATTGACTAAGATATTGAGTGCGCTCGGCACAGATCAGGCTAAGGAATTCAATATTGGTACGGATGGCTTACTGCGCTATATGGATAGAACTTGCGTTCCAAACGATGGTGAGCTGAAGAGGATTATAATGGAGGAAGGACATCATAGCCGTCTTAGCATGCATCCAGGCATGACTAAGATGTATCAGGATCTACGTTCATCATTTTGGTGGCCTGGAATGAAGAGTGACATTGCACGTTTTGTATCTTCTTGTTTAACCTGTCAACGTGCGAAGGTCGAACACCAAAGACCAGGTGGATTGCTGCAGCCATTGGAGATTCCAGAATGGAAGTGGGACAGTATTTCTATGGATTTTGTGACCCATCTACCGCGCACAGTCAGAAACCATGACTCGATTTGGGTGATCATAGATAGGTTAACTAAGAGCGCTCACTTCCTAGCAGTTAACTTGAAAATGTCAATGACGAATCTGGCAAAGTTGTACGTGAAGGAGATCGTTCGCTTGCATGGAGTTCCTTCGAGTATCATTTCAGACCGAGACACAAGATTCACGTCTCGTTTTTGGCAATCGTTGCAAGGCGAGTTGGGAAGTCAACTACGAATGAGTTCTGCATATCACCCTCAGACGGATGGCCAATCTGAGCGAACCATCCAGACACTTGAGGATTTATTGAGGACGTGCGTCCTAGATCATGTGGGAGTTTGGGATGAAGTTCTGCCGCTCGTTGAATTCACGTACAACAACAGCTTTCAAGCAAGCATAGGGATGGCTCCGTTTGAAGCTCTTTATGGAAGGAAGTGTCGAACACCTTTGTGTTGGTTCCAAGAAGGCGAGAACGTTTTCACTGGACCAGAGTTAATTCAGCAAACAACCGAGAAGGTGAAACTAATTCAAGAACGACTGAAGACGTCTCAAAGCAGGCAGAAATCCTATGCTGATAAGAGGAGAAGACCCTTGGAGTTCGCTGCTGGAGATCACGTGTTTCTCAGATTAAATCCAATCACTGGAGTGGGAAGAGTTCTCCGTCCAAAGAAGCTTTCACCCAAGTTCGTAGGGCCTTATCAGATTCTGAAGAAGATTGGATCAGTTGCGTATGAACTAGCCCTACCACCTCAACTGTCCAACCTGCATCCAGTCTTTCACGTTTCTCAGCTCCGCAAATACATATCTGATCCATCACACGTACTGGAGTTGGAAGACGTTCAGCTTCGTCCAAACCGAACCCTGGAAATGCAACCAGTCCGAGTGGAAGATAGTCGTATCCAGCTCTACAAGGGAAAACAAGTTAATCTGGTGAAGGTGGTGTGGGATGCGAGGACTGGAGACTCAACATGGGAGGTTGAAGAGGCCATGAAGGAGCTGTACCCTCAATTGTTTAACTGGTAAGTTTTAGAATTTTCGAGGACGAAAATTTTTGTAGTTAGGGAGATTGTGAAGCCCTAAATAATTAACGCACCAAAATCCACTCTTTAATCACCATTAAACACGTTTTGACACGTCAAAACCAATCTGCATGCGCCTGCCATGTGTCACTAAGGGAGCGTTCCGGAAAGCTTGGTGGGAAACAAGTGGCATGCAGTGGATTGGACGTTGGTTCTGCGTAGAGGAAGGAAATTTTTACCCTCTGCATGCGCTGTCACTCTACTGTCACGTCAGAAGCTTCTAAAACGTTAGTGGAAAACCATGTGGCAGTGCGTGAATGCATGGCTGGCTGGCGAGGAAGAGAAAATAATTTCTCTGATACGCTTCACTTCAATTCAAGCTTTCATCTTCTTCCTCACGAAACCCTAACCATTTTTCTCCAACTTCTCTCTAAACCCTTTCCATCTTCTCTCTACGATCACTCACCACCAGCACCTCTGTTTCCATTTCAGAAACCGTAGGATCATTCTCGGAGCTGTAAGCTTTCAATTGAACCGATCAAGTTTACATTCTGTGACTGGTGAGTTCTCTTCCCTGGAACGTTCTTCTCTTCTGTTCCTGCAAACCAAAATTCTGGTTGCATGCGTGAGTTAGGGGTCTGATCTGTCTATGGTTTCGTGATATTAGGTTAAGTGGATTTGGTTGTGTAAGTTGCTGGATAGAAATCTGTGAGAGCAAGAGCGAAACCTTAGCATTTGGAAGTCACTGCTGAACCAGGTAAGGGAAGCTTGAGTAATTTGATTTAATACTTGGTTGATGTTTATGACAGTAAGGAAGTGTGTTGGATGTGAATTGTATGAAATATATGAATTTTGAAGTATGCATGTATGTGTATGTTGTACTGGTTGTATATGACGGTAAATGCTTTGAACTGAATGTTTATGATGTTATTGGTTGAACTGTACGCAGAGAAGTAGAAGCATGATTTAGGATATGATTAAATTTTCTGTATGATTTGGAATGTTAATGTTTTGAACTGGATGTTGATGATGATATGTTAGAACTGGAAAATTTTATATTGATGAGATGATAATATGAATTCTGGAATGTATGAGAATTATGGTGGAGAGAAATCATAAGTTATGAAAATCTGTAAAGTCATTGTAAAACGAGAAGTCGGGAAAAATATTCTGTCTCTGATTGATCAATTACGCTCGTCCTTGTGCGGTCATTTACCGTTCGTTTTCTCTAAATTTGAATTAGAGTCAACTTCTTTCGTTTTGGAAAGGATGCTGTCTTAGAACGAGCGTCCCCATTTGAAATCCTAAATTTAGTGTCAGTACTAAGTGGCGTTCGGTCTTAGACCGAACGTTCGTTCACAAGAATAAATGATTTGCTAGCGTTCGACCTTATGTCGAGCGTGCGTCTTTGCTAGCGTTCGACCTTATGTCGAGCGTACGTCTTTGCTAACGTTCGACCTTTTGTCGAGCGTTCGTTGTTGATAGCGTTTGACTTTATAATGAGCGTACGTTCTAAATCACGCAAGGTCTCCTATTCAGCACGCGTATAAATAGCGTTCGTCCTGCTTTCTAAATAGCTTTCGTCCTGCTTTCTAAATAGCGTTCGTCCTGCTTTCTAAATAGCTTTCATCCTGCTTTCTAAATAGCGTTCGTCCTGCTTTCTAAATAGCTTTCGTCCTGTTTTCTAAATAGCGTTCGTCCTGCTTTCGAAATAGCGTTCGTCCTGCTTTCCAAATAGCGTCCGTCTATACAGTGAATTAACGTTCGTATTTTAAAGAAGTGTAACTAAGAATGAAAGTATGATGTTGAGGGAATTGTGAAGTATGCGAACCATATTTGAGATGAAGTTGTGAAATTGGAATTTGAACGAGCGTTCCAAGGAGGAACGTCTCTATGAATGATTATGTTGAATGGTAAAGTGTGACCAAGGAAAAATCGCTGATGGCTGATCATCCTGATATTCCGTGAGTGCTCTCCTCATGTAGAGGGAGTAGGTCATGCGTGGGAATGGCAGGAGGCCATTAGGGTTAACCTCGGTTGGCAGCTGATGGGAATGCCAGTTACTACACCAACCGGGTGCATGAACGCCTGCGGTTACTTGGATTCACACAGTCCGGACGGTCTGTCTTAGGGTAGTTGGATGATTTATATTTTGCTTATACGTATTGGTGCATGTCTTGTGTGTTAAATGCTTGTGTTAAAAATTGTATGTGATATGTATAAATTAAATTACCTAAGCTTACCCTTGCACTCTCCTTGTGTTGTCTACTGTTGATGTATGTCCGTCTTGTCAATGCAATGATCATCCGTTGTGGATGTGAGCAGATGGGGAGGCGCCACTTGATGCTATGTTGGAAGAAGAAAATTTGGAAGACGCCAACCTGGTCGAAGTGGAAGTTAAAGCCGAGCAGTAGCTCGCTCGTTCTTAGTAGCTGTTAGTAGTTTTATTAGCGTTTTGGACGTTCGGTTATTGTATTGTAAAACCGTTCGTTTTTAGCTTTCGTTGTTTACTTTGGGGCTCGACTTTGTAATCGCTGGAACTTATAGCCGTTCGGTTTCTGTCTCTTGTTTAGTTGTAAAGACTGATGACTGATTACTGTTAATTGTAATTAATTCTAATTAATGGTAGTTACTATTTATTGGGATGTTACATTCATATGGTATGCGCCAAAACAAAAATCCGGAATCAGGGATGTGTCTCTGAATTCCTGGAAAGTTGTCTAATAAAAAGCAAAAAAAAGACATCAAAAATCCGGAATCAGGGATGTGTCTCTGAATTCCTGGAAAGTTGTCTAAAAAAAAAAAAAAAAAAAAAGCAAAAAAAGACAAAACAAGAATCCCAGATTAAGGAAGATGTCTGAGGGGATGTGTCGGGCTCCTGAAAAAAACAGTGCAGCAAGTTTGGTGTTCTTTAAATATGTTTCATCATAGAACTTAGGGGGAGGAGGGATTTTCTAAAAAAAAAAAAAGACCTTACAGAGGAAGAGGAGGTACTTTATTGAAAAAGAGGGAGAGAGAGAATCATCCATTTCTAGGAGAACAGACCTCACGGAGAAAAGGAAAAGAAAAAAGAAATTTAATCCAAGAAGAGAGGAGGGAAAAACATCTTGAAGCTGCGAAGGTAAGTTTTCGTCTACTTAAACCCTTTAGTCATGCACGTCTATATGCTTATATGTATACTTAAAGCCTTTAGTCATGCACGTCTATATGCTTGTATATATGCTTCCCTTATACGTACTGAAACAATAAAAATAGGTGTGTACTCCTCAACATCAAAATTTCAATATCCTTTAACACCCAGGTAACGTAAATAAAAACATCAAAGCAAAACAGAAACAGAATTAGTTTTTCTATCTAACAAGATCTCCCTCAACCTGATTAACAATTTCGGCCGTAGCTATGCAAGATCATCCTTCACCTGTATCAAACCAAGTAAACAGATTAAATCACAGATCCCATGCCAATACACTCAAAGCTTGTCCTTTGGAATAAGCCATTTTACCCTCTACTATATCCAACGCATTAAAACAAGGGTGATTGACATTTCAAACTGCACACAACCTATCAGATTAGCCCACTCCTTCAATGTTTCTATGTTAGAACATTCATAAAAAAGGGGGCCACCACTGTTTCGGACACAATACACCATCGTTCTTAATCTCAGAAGTCGAAACACCAAACTAATCAATAAATAATAAAAGGGGAATGAGAAAAGGGAAGTGACGGCGCCGGTGAGGAAGCGGGCTCCAGCGAGGGCAGCGGGTTCCATTGCCGGCACGACCCTGGTTCGTGGTCCGAAAGGTGGCGACTGGGCGCGGTGACTATGGCAGACGTGGAGATCGGACAGAGCGGCCCTTGACGGCCTCGGAGGCTCGCGGAGGCCAACTTCGGTGGGGGTAGTGGCGGTTGCAGGGTGCAAGGCGAGAACCTCCCGCGCGCGAAGAGGAGAAGGGAAGCTTGGAGCGACGACCGGCGATGGGCTCGACGGTGGGCGGCTGAGTTGGCGACGACGTGGACGGCGACACGCGGTGGCCGGTCTCGACTGGGAAAGGGAGATTTGAGTTTTGTGCGTGGTTGTCGAGTGAGATAGAAGAATAAGAGAAAGTGGGGGTTTCTGTTTTGTGTTGGAGAAGAAGAGATGAATTTGGGGAAGAAAGTTGAAACTGCCCCCTGGCTGCTGGCTTCCGAAAAGGGAAGGAAAGATCTCCCTTTTTCTGGCTTTTGACAAAGTTTTACCCTAAAAAAGGAAGTTTGGGCTCCTGCCCGGTCCATGTTTTTGGAAGAAAGAGTATATGGTTTAACCCATCTTGCGAAAACGAGAAGGAAATTTGGGTTTGGTCCAAATCTAAAATTTGAAAAAAAATAAAATACGTAACCCGTTTTTAAAACTCTGGAAAAAGAGTTTGGACTTTGGTCCATTTGTTTTATGGAGATAAAAAATGGTTTAGCTTTAGTTTTTTTTTTCCTACGTTGCTGCAATCATTGTTTTAACAAAATAAAAAATTTGAAAGCATAAAATCACAAAAATAATTTTTAAGCTGTTATTATTCTCATGATTAAAAATTACAAAAAAAAAAAAAAACAATATTTATTAGACTAGTTTGCTTCATATAAAAATTACAAAATAAGAAAAATAACTAAAATATTAAAATTACCAATTTTATAAAATAAAATAATATTAAGAAAAAATCCTTTTCACATTCTTTTTCTCAAAAAAAAAAAATATATATATATATATATGAAAAAATATATATAAAACTTAAAAAAAAACATGTAATGTAATAAATATCGGTATGAGTACTCGTGCAATCGTACGCATCAGCCTAGTACTCGTTACCCAAAATATAAAATAAACAAAAAAAAGTCGTATGAGTGCTCGTGCGATCGTACGCATCAGCCTAGTGCTCATTACGCAAAACAATAAAAAACATCGAAAAAGTCGTGTGAGTACTCGTGCGATCGTACGCATCAGCCTAGTGCTCATTACGCAAAAAAATGAAAAACAAAGAAAAAGCCGTGTGAGTGCTCGTGCGATCGTACGCATCAGCCTAGTGCTCATTACGCACAAATTTAAATATTATACAAAAAATACCAAAAAATATAAAAGCTTCAAAAAACCAAAAAAAAAAAAAACATCAACATTTTCAAACAACAAACAGTCTTGCTCGCCAGAACTACGTGATCCTTGATTCTCCATCAAAAGTGGAGATACGTAGGAGCAAGGCCAGTCCTTGTCAGGTTTACTTTCCCAAAAATCCAAAATCATTTTACAAACAAAATTCTCAATCAATTTTCAAACAAATTTTCAAGCAGTTTTCTAAAAGAACTACGTAACCCTGATTTCTCATTCTAAATGAGAATACGTAGGAGCAAGGTCAATCCTTGTCGGGCACAAAAAACTAAAAAATATATTTTGTTTATTTAGAAGTTTTATTTTAGGGGATAGTTAAACATTTTGAAAACCACATCATATTCGCATATTTAGTTAAAGGTACTGCCTTAGGGCAGGCGTTGTAGGGTGCTAATACCTTCCCTACACGTAACCGACTCCCGAACTTAGAATCTCATTTTCGCAGACCATGCTTTATCATTTTATGGTTTTTCCGTAGTTTTCCAGAATAAACTATGGTGGCGACTCCAAATCTCTTTTTTTCAAAAACCGTTTTTATTTTTCATGGATCGTCGTCCTGTCGCGATTTCAGTTGCGACAATAGGCAACTGGACAGGCATTCCCGGCTTCCAACCAGGTGGCACTGGAGGCAGCATTCCTTGAAACGCGGACAAATTTGGAACTGCATTAGTATCCATCTGTGATGGAGGCTCAACAATAGCTTCAACAATTTTCTCCTTGGATTCGACTTCTTTAGGCAATCCAACATCAAGGTCGGCAAAATTATACAACTGAGAAGCTCTCATTTGCTCTTCTTGCGGTGCAGGTGGCAATGCTCCACGAAGAGGAGCTTGGCCGGCTCCAAATTCCGGTGGTGCAAAGGTGGTGTAGCTTATCTTGTGGGCATACGATAATATATCTGACAGCTTCAACTGAGAAGAGACAGTTGATGAAGTCATGGAATCATCATCTCCAGATTTCGATCGCTTGGAGCGGCGATAATCAGAGTAATCATCGACAAGTATGTCTAGGCAGCACTCAGCATCTTTGAGTTTGTTAGAAAATGCTAGTAGCATTGAATCTTGGGAACGAATTTCACGGTCCATCTTCTGCTTGGCATCTTGGAGGTCAAGAATCTCTTGGAGTTCTGCAACAGCTTCGAATATTTGGGTTTGGAGAACATTAAAGAGGGAAATTATTTCTTTCACAGTAGACGGAGAAGAGTCAAGAGGGGTAGATGAATTAAACGAGAGGAAAGTTGGAAGGGATCCACGGAAGGCAGTGACCCAAAGAGACCGGTTAGGGGAAACTTCAAAGATTTTGGAAGTTAAGGAAGCCATTTGGAGAAGAAGTGCTTGGGCTCTGGGAAGGGGTGGGAGGAGTGAAAGAAGAGCAGAAGAAGGGGTTGAAGAGTTGCGGTCTTGGGGTTGCTGGGTCTGTGTTGGAGGGAGCTTTGGAGGGGTAGGGTTCGGAATTGAAGGAGAGTTAGGGTTTGCGAGCCCTAGCCTAGCAGGGGACTGCACAATTTGATGTTGAATCATCTTGTGTATCTGGAAAACAATTTTCTATGAAGGGATGAAGAAAGGTTATTCTGTAGGTTGAAGAGTATTGTAACTTCAAGGCCCACACAACACTTTATCCATTCACCAAATCACGGGGCATAAAAGCATTACTCGCTGCAGAAACACAAGCGGGACACTATCCTCTGACAGTTACAGGAGTTTTACATGCTGACCTTTGCTAAAAATCCATAAAAAAAACATCACCTGCAAAAAGTTTTAGTACAGTCAAAATATAGGATAATCAATTCAATGTTAAAAAAGAAAAATTCATGCATCAGCTGTAACACAGCATCATAAGTTATAAGGAACAGGGATCATAACTAATGAACACAGGTACATCACATAGCAACACATGATATAGGCACAGCAGAACTCATTCAATCTCTCCAATTAGTTTCCCACAAAGATATCATGGCAATCAGAGTACGACTCTTCTACCTTGATGAGTGACGGAAAGGGAACAATGGAGAAATGACGATAACCTAAGCGTGCAGGGTAGCAAAGCGAAGGGAAATTGAAATTCTGCAAATCGTAAGGGTGTGTTCACTCAAGGGAGAGGAATTGGGGGAGGGTAAGTGGATGGATATTTGAGGGATTTGAGGCTGAAATAATTATTGTTTGTTTGAATGTATTTAGAAATAAATAAAAGTGAATTTGGAAATAAAATTTATGAAAATTGGTGGGGAAGGGTGAGTAGATGGATATTTGAGGGATTTGAGGCTGAAATAATTATTGTTTGTTTGAATGTATTTAGAAATAAATAAAAGTGAATTTGGAAATGTACCATAGGATACCCACTATTCACCAACACACATCTGAACTGATGTCGACCACTTGACGATCAACCGCTTAATGTCGACCACTGTTCACCAACACACATCTGAACTGATGTCGAGCACTAGTATGTCGACCATTGATGGTCGACCGTTTACGATTTAACGTCGAGCACTTGGCAACTGTCGACTTCCACTGACATTAGTATATTTATATTTCGATCATCTGATGATCGACAATTACTAAACGATCGACCGTTTGATATCGACCACTGAGGATCAACTGTTCACGATTCGATGTCGATCATTTGGCGATAGACCACTTATGGTCTGATGTCGCGACATAAAATTCCCCCACAAAGGTCAAGCGGTTTACCAGATACGAACAAAAAGACACTGTCTTAATCAAAGACCACGAATCAGGGAAATAATTGATCCAGGCAATGATAAAGGTCCTAATAATGGCTAAAGCACTAGAGGTGGAGGGACCTACCACTCACGTTTGCTGCCCACTTCCAATAGATCCAGGTAAAAAGTAACGGCAAGCACTAGAAGTGGAGGGACCCACCACTCACTTACGGCCCACTTCCATAGATCCAGGTAATGGGTAAAGGGACGGAGGCGGTAAGAAGGATTCCATTCATTTTTTAGTTAAGAAAAACATAGACAGAGAGAGTTCTGATCTAACTTGAGCGTCGGAGTGCCTTTTTCAGGTGCCCAGCCCACTTTCCTCGAAGGATCAACAACGTCAAAGGCAAGATAGCATGGAGATGGTCTCATCAGAAGAAAGAATCCAGAATTGTTAGGTTGATATCTTGGTCCCCATACCTCATACCGAAACAACAAGTATAATAAGTTAAGCTAAAATAGATGTAATTTTGCCTTTCCTTTCTGATTTAAATTTTGGCTTATTTTGTTTAAACTATTACTTAATAAAATAAAATATACGATATATTTAACATTTATGTAAACATGTTTTTAAAATGATAAAATAACTTAATTTTTAATAACAGAACATAAACTAGTACTTATATTATTATGTGATCGATTCCTTTTAAATTTGATAGAAAAATGTCACATACTTAATTCAACTTGTTTTGTTCTTTGGATTTTGATCACATAAGTTCGATTAAAGTTTATGAAAATTGGTGCAAAATTTGATTAATGTAAAGGATAAAAGAAATTGTTTAATTGATAAAATTTGAAGATTATCAAAATATCTCTAATTATTAAAGTAATATAGAATGATAATAATTAATGTTATATTTAATTGTAAAAATATTTATAAAGAGTAAAAATTTAACATTAATTATTAAAATTAATTTTAATATTGTACAAAATTTTATTTTAGTAAAATGAATTTATTTTTAATTTTAATATTTTTGTAATATTATTTACACTAACGTCAAATAACCATAAGATTAAAAAAAAAACTATCAATATAATTCCAAAAATAAATAATAAAACAACAAAACTTTAGGATTCATTTTGGGCATGTGCATCAGGAATAGCGAGGAAACTCTGTTTGGCGGCTTCGAATTCAAAAGCGGATTTTTTTTCTGCTTCTACTATTAGTTTATTGAACAATAAAAGGCATGATAAGAACTACTAGGTAAAAGTCAAGAAAGAAAGTGATGATGGGAAAAAGATCTTGGTGGAGTAGAGAGGGTGAAAGCAGCGTCCTCTGAAGAATGAAAGAGAAAATTGAATGAGTGTAGTTGAAGGAGAATGAATGAGAGCAGTGTAGCTAAGGATGGCAAAATAAAACCGTACTCGCGGGTATCCGTGGATAAAATTCGTTACGGGTATTTAGTACACGCAAGTAAGATGTATCTGTTACCCCTTAAAAAAATTAAATTACAATTTTATCTTTTAATTTTGTTTTTCTAACTTTTCAATTATTGTTCAATCTGTTGGGCCTAGCCCAAATCCCTTTTAGGGTTTTGTTTTTTCAAATCATAATAAGGATCCCTTTTTAGGGTTTCTTCTTCAAATCAGAATAAGGAAAGCTGGCCTCATTCCTCACCGAGTTGGCCGCCTTCTGCCGCTCTAAACGAACCTGGATGCAGAGTACTAAGAAAACGGACCAAAAGGTTCTCTATGGGAGGAGATCTCGTCCTCGATGAGGAAGCTCGATACAACTGAAACAAAGAGAAGTGGGAGAACATTAACAAGTACTTCAAGAAAGTGAAGGAAAGCAACAAACGGAGACTGGAAGATTCGAAAACGTGCCCTTATTTCCACCAGCTGGACGCGTTGTACAGGGAGAAGAGTAAGGTAGAGGGCGTGGTGACGACGGTGAAGCTGGAAAGCACGGTGGCGCCACTGATCGTGCGGCCGAAAAGCACGAAGAGGATGAAGAAGGTGGTGGTGGTGGGAAATATGAGATAGTGGCGAACAAAACGAGTGGTGATGGTAAGTCATAGAGAGTGCAGGGGTTGTCGGATAATAATGCACAAAATGACAACTCTTTTTTCATTCTATGAGTGATGGTGAATACAAATATCTATTAGCCACATTCTCATGGTTTTTTTTTTCAAGTTTTTACTTGTGATAATTTAGTTTATAGTTTTGACTAGTTCATACAAATTTGAAAATAAGTTTTTGATATATGAAATGCCAAAATGGACTACATTTGCTGGTTTTCTACTTTCAAGTTTGGTAAAACTGTAAAAATGAATTACTTATAAAAAAACACCAAGGAATGATGTCAAAAAATGCATTTTTTGATGTCATTTGACTAATTTGACATCCGAATTAACCATTTCTGACAACAATTAACATCTAAAATGTCTAATGTCAAATGACGTTAAAGAAATGTACATGTACTTTCAGATGTTAAATTTTTGCATTGCCATTTTCAATGATCCTACAAACTTTAGCGCTCTCCTACAAGTACAAGGACGTTCGAAAATGGACATATTTTGGGTTGAAAATACCGTCAAAACTCATTTTTGTACTAGTATTTATATAAGTTGTGTGTATTAATGTTTATGAAAGAGTGACTATTTCGTTAGAAATACTATGTGTATTTATATAATCAATATAGGTCATCGGCCTATGTTTTTATTAGAATAATATTTATCTGACGCATATAATAACACTATAATAAACAATAACAAAATAGTAAATAATAATCAACATACCAAACTATTCAAGATTTAATTATAATAGGTTAATATAACTCAAATAAATATAGATTTGAACAGTTCTATAATAAAGAGACTTAAACGGTCTTATTCAACTATACTTTTTAATATACCTATTGGGCCAAATAGAAATATATAAGAATATCTAAATTATTTGAATTTTTTTAAATATTTTCACTCTTTTACAAAAGTATAATCATATTAAAATAAATATTTATCATATCAACATATTGTAAACACGGTTTTATTAAATTAACATAATTTTTCAAATATTAAAAAACATTTAATATAAGTTATTTTTAACATTTTATATGAGTTTAAGAATTAATCGTAGATGTTATTGATGTAGAAAATAAATAATTTTTTAACATCAAATTTTAACCAATGTAAAAAGTAAGTTGTATAATATCAATTAGTATTGCTATTGATGTATGACACTAAAATGACACAAAAATATTCAATGTTGATATGTCTTTTCATATCATTTAAAAATAAAATTGATGTAAAATTGTAGATGTAAAATTGGTTATATGTTGTATCTAACCTTACATATTGATTTAAGTTTTAACTCATGCATGTGACATTTAGTTGCTTCCATTATGCATTTCTAACTTATAATTTAAATCAATGTCAAAATACATTTTACAAACAAATGAGTTGACATAGTGATGTGTTAGTATGGTTAAGAGACTAATGATATGGTTAAGAGACTAATGATATAGACATGAGTTTTACAATAACTTTGTGGTAAATGTGAAATAAAAACATTTTGTGAAACACAATAAAATAAACATATAGATATATTTTATAATGTAAAATATTATAACACTAATTACTTAACCAATTGAATCCGAATTATTTAAGCATAAGGTATTTTTAATTAGTACATCTCTTAGGTTAGTGTTTATGTATATATTTGTATACGGTTGAAAGATATACCTCACCGTTGTAGCTTTCATGTTTCCTAATTTTTGGGACACTTACTCCGCACACTTCGACTTCAGGTTGGGGGAAGATACCTTTTCGTTGTAGCCTTCCTGTCTTCTGATCTCTAGGACACCTATTCCACACACTTCGACTTTAGACTGAGGGAAGGTACTTGCAAGACACTGCGACGTTCAAGTTAGACATTGCTTAATGAACTTTTTCTCACAATTGAGTATTAGAATTCTGTAAAACATCCTTACTTTTATGGGGTAACCTTGTATTTATTAGTTATTTCATGAACCTTAAACTGTCACAGGTTCAATAAAAACGAACTTACCTTCTTAATTGTTATGTTATTTATTCAGGTATTATTTGCCCAAAGAGAGTTGCTCCCTCCACCACCACCAACCGCTCCCTGCACCACCCTATACCTAATTTGCCCTTCTATAAAACGGATGTCAACATTCGTTTCACTTTCAACGGATGTTGACATCCGTTTACATATTTTATATTTTACTTTATTATTTTTATTTAAAAAAAAACTTCAACGGATGTGGCACATCCGTTTAATAGACTTTTAAAAAGTTTTTATTTATTATTTAAATAATAATATATAAATTAAATTAATAATAATTATTTTATTAAATAAAATAAAATTAATTTATAAATAATTAAATAATAATTTTAAAAAAATTAAATAATATTTCTATATTAATTTAAAATATAAAAAATTAAAAACTTAAAAGAAAAATTCAACAGATGTAGATGTGACACATCCGTTTTAATATATATATGTATACTTTTTTTAATTATTATTTAAATAATAATAATAAATAAATTAAAATTAATAATAATTATTTTATTAAATAAAATAAAATTAATTCATAAATAATTAAGTAATAATTTTAAAATAATTAAATAATATTTATATATTAATTTAAAATAAAAAAATAAAACAACGAAAGTATTTGACTCAGTGCGACACGTCATCCACTTAGGTCGACACGGATGATGATCGACATACAAGACGCGACATCATGATCTAACGGTTAAGCAGTTACACACCTTGACTAAATAACGCCGCGAATCACGGCTATATATCATGGAAGTATTTGACTCAGTGTCAACACACGAGTTGACGGTTACAACTTCTAAACAATCAACTTCAGTAACTGACCGGATATTCAGGTAAACGGTTTTATTATGCTGATTTAAATATACAAAGCACACCAGAAAAAAGGTACGTTTTTCCCCTAAGAGAAAATTAAGAAAGATTTTTCTTATTCTAACAACACCCTTGTTGACTTGAGCGTCGGAGTGCCTTTGCAGGTACCCAGCCCGCCTTATCCAAAGGATCAGAGAAGAGAGAGAGAAAGAACAACACAGTGAAAGCGGTACAAGGAAGAAACAGAGCAAGTTTGTTAGGTTCGTATCTTGGTCTCCACACCCCTACTGCAACACTGGGACAATGATTGTGAGACTGCATTCAACACTGTCAAACACGTCCTAACCAGTCCTCCAGTTATGGCTCGACCGGACGAGGGATCCGACTTGCAGCTGTATATCTCAGCTTCCCAGCATGTCGTTAGTGCAGCCTTGGTACAGGAAGCACCCTCCCTCAAGTTAATATATTTTACCAGTCGTACATTGCAAGGGGCAGAGGAGCGATATTCTCGAATTGAGAAGTTCGCATTGGCCCTTCTCACTGCCTCTAGACGACTTCGCCCGTACTTCCAGAGCCATCAGGTGGTAGTCCGCACAGATCATCCCATAGCCAAGATCCTCCGCAAACCAGACTTGGCAGGAAGAATGGTCGCCTGGTCAGTCTACAAAAGCCTCTTCCCCATGAGGTATAGTGGTAACCTCGGGACATTCCGCCGTAGATGACGGCCCCGGCATATCGCCACCGATATCCTGCCCCCTTCCTTCCATTATCAACAGTAAGTACACTAAGACGAAAGAGATTTTAGGGTTACCTGGTGGATTCTCGTAGTAACGAAGGCAATGAAACTGAAGAAGAAACAATCTCGCTCGCAGTATACACTCTCAGTGTCTGCTCTTCTGCAAAAGTGAATAACCCTCTTCTGAATCGTGTTGAAGAAGCCAAAACGTTTAATCGTCAGACGCCGTAGGATTCATTTTAATCTAACGGCTACTAATTTGTGTCTCATCATTTCCCTAAGAGAGCGGGAAAACCCTAAATTTCGTAACGCCGCGCACAGCTGTCACATACGCCTCCTTGTTTCCTCCACGTCTCTTCGTTTTCTCCACGTCACCTCGTTTCCTCCAATAACACTCGAAAGTCCTTCGTAATTCTATCATCCGCTTACTCGGACTTGGGGGGCATGTACTATAGGAGGCTCAATCCTTCAACGACCGATTAGTGTAATCTAATGATATTATAGGACCATACGGTGTTGTCGACCACAAGGTGCTCGACAGTTGTAATGACATACGACCACATGGTGTCGTCGACCACTCGATCCTCGACAAATAAACAGTAATGTCGCGACAGGTAACGTTCACACGACACACGACAAGTCGCCTAGTCATGTCGACACATAGGACGATCGACATACAGGGCGCGATATCATAAAGTGCGGTTACAGATAAGCGGTTACACACGTTACACATAGTTAGCTAACCAACGCCGCGAATCACGGAAGTAATTGACTCAGTATCAACACACGATCTAGCAGTTACAACTTCTAGACAGTCAACTTCGATAACTGACCGGATTGTCAGGTAACGGTTTATTTTACTGTTTTAAATACACAGAGCAGATGAGAAAAAAGGTACGTTTTTCCCCTAAGAGAAAATTAAGAAGATTTTCTTATTCTAACAACACCCCTGTTGACTTGAGCGTCGGAGTGCCTTTGCAGGTACCCAGCCCACCTTACTCAGAGGATCAGAGAAGAAAGAGAGAAAGAGAACATAGTGAAAGCAGCACAGAGAAGGAACAGAGCAAGGTTGTTAGGTTCGTATCTTGGCCTCCACACCCCTACTGAAACAAATAGTCATAAAACTTTCTTCGTATTATTGTTTTCAAACGTAACATAAATTTATTTGAGTAAAAAGCATGAGATTATAGTAACAACATTAACTACTATATTTTCCTAGGATCGCGATATTCCAACAACTATTTTTTAACACTTTTGACAACGTCACGTGTTGTATATTTATTGATTTGACTTAAAATAAATATTTTTTAAAAACCGTGGAAATGAAAGTCCGTGGAAAATCCTAAAATATTCTTTTATCTGTTTCATTGGGAACGAAAGTTCTGAAGATCTCAGTTTAATTAGCTAATACATAGAAAACATGCAGCGTTGTGAAATTGTTGTGAAAAAATGGTTGTCCACATACCATTTTCCATTTTCCTATACTATGTAGTTAACGAGAAGTATAAATTAATTTTTTTAAGATATTTTAACTTTTTGTTTATAATTATGTTTGTCGGTTTTGATGATATATTATGTAAGGAGATTGGATATTGCATGTATTAATCAGTATATCACATAGATCAATTAGTTATACTAAATGAATATTAACGTGTGATTCATATTAGTATCATAAACATAGTTTCAAACTTAGTGGATTGTAATTAGGTCTCTTCTAAAAGTAAAATATCATTCAAGACACTATAAATATGATGTTGATGTTCATATTTTTGCTCCAATGATATTTTTTTTTTCTTTATTTTTATTCTTTCAACTATTTTGATACCTAACACCTGAATTATACTTTCTATAAGGGAAAAATGCGTGTAAAATTTTTTTAGACGAAATTAATGATGGTGTACGAAAATTTTTATTGGTAAATAATTGTTCATTTAATTACCTACAATAACTAGTAATTATGGTTCTATTAATTCTTAGGGAGAAAATGGTACGAATTGCGGTTACGAACACTTGCATCCTATAGTATAGTTTGCGCAATCTAAACTTAGGCTTAGACGCACTTTGGCCTTGTCTATTTGGCTTCATATAAGAACATTTTTTAAAAACCTTTTTAAAAAATTAAGAATTTTAATATTAAAAGAATAAGTTAAATATATTATAGTCTTTATTTTTAAATATACAAAATTCCCTTTGAATATATAATATTTGTAGAAACATGTGAGAGCTAGATAGACCATTCATTTTCTTGCCCATGTGTTCCTATGCTCAGCCATGGAAAAATTTGTGCTCGTGATTTTGTTCTGAAAACGATTCTTTCTCATAACTATTCCTTTCTAGTTTTCATAATATTATGTTTCTCACCGTCATCTCATAATCCCATCTTTTGTACAGTTTTCCGAGTTAGTCTAAACTATTTTTTGATTGGTAAAAATTAATTCATTATAATTTGAAAATCGACTCATTTTCTCTCTCTTTAATACTATCATATTATATATACTACCCGGCTTAAGGTGTCAGGAATGTCAGGTAAGATTTCAACACGATTACAAAAACAACTTATGCCCAGCATTTCTCACTAGATATTCTAAACATTTAGAAAACCCAAATAAAATATAATACAAAATAAAAAAATTAATGTCCCTGTTCTTTTTAGGTTCATTATCATAGGATGAAGCAGAATCAAACTACACTAAAAAAATGCCTTAGTAATCTTGTCAGGTGCATATCACGGGAAGGTAAAAAATTAAATAGTGATAACCAATTTAAAATATTTGCCATGTTGGTGATATTTTTTTCTCTAATTGATGTACGTATATGTCTGAGTATGTCCCATTATCCTATATTTTGGATATCAGGTGTTGAAATACCTGTCAGAGAGTCTGTGTTTTGTTGCATAAGCTGACTAAAGTATAGGCTATGGGTTTCTCAAAGTGAAGAAAGAGGAAATGACTTATTTTTTCTAGAAACATTAGTCACATTTACACTTTTATAAGTATGTCAAGTTTTGCACGTGAAAAATTTGATCACAATTTTGTCTATATATTACAACCAACGAATCAAAAGCTAGGAATTGAATATATTCAAATTATATTCTAAATATCCTATTTTTAGTCAATCCCATGCATTTTAATAAAATAGATCCACGAACCTTCCATGCTGTTTTCTTTTGTCATGAATGTTCTCAAAATCCCACGACTAAAAACACTCAATAAATACTTAAAAAAAACTGTCTTGAATAAAGAAGGTGAAGTAACTCAGTTGGCTTTCCATTTATAGCATTTATTGTAAGTAAAGATTCCTCAAAACATTTAGCTCATTTGTATAACAAATGGATTTTCACATTTTCTTTTATCTATCAATTATATTGCTAACATTGCAATCAAATCATCTGTCTCACATGTCTCTACTTATGAACTTCAAATATGACAATAAAGCAAGAGGGCAAGATAAAAGAGGTACCTTAAACGAAATATGGGTGGACTTCCAATCATTGCATAAATATCAGCTGCACTCAGAGTAGATTCCTGGGACCATCTCTGATAATTAAACAAATTTTCCCTTTGAACACCATAAGGAAAAAGCATTAATTCTCCAACTGCTATGCTAGAATGACCCCATTTACGGTTTAGATGTTCCAAAATTGAGGATATCTTCTTTCGAGTACTAAGTGTAAGCTCCAGGTGAGGATTATGCTTATCCTAAAAGGAAAAGAAACATATATATATATAATAGTTTCCAAAAGCTCTGTCACATTGCTACAGTAAGATGGACATTGGTTTTCTTTATACTCACCACTTCCAATGCTCTTCGAGTGGGTTCATCGATTGGGAATAACTGGAGCTTAAGTTTCATACTATTCACATTGTTATCAACAAATTGATTTTGCGGACATGAGGGTAAAGATGGCAGGACATAATCAGTTGGATCAGAACACTTTTCTCCTGGAATTAAAATCAGAGTGAAGTTACAGAAGATCTGAGGAAGCCCTTGATGAAGCAAGGATAAGATTAAAAAAAGTGTGATAGCTACCTGGATTCTCCTGGTCTTGTTCAATCTCTCTAACAGTTGCAGCTCGCTCCAAATGCTCCGCAGCATCTGCAACTAAAGAAACGCCTGCAATTGCAGCCTTCTCCCATTTTCGATATGCAGCAGTTGAAATCATACCCGAGAGAGACAGAGAACATTTTTTTTATTGTAAAGGAAGTAAAATTATGATTTATGACTTTAAATATAAACTATCCAATAGTCATGAAGGAAAACTAATTCAAAACAGAAAACAGGTAAAAAATATCTTGAAGGGAACCGAAAAATAATCACCAGATTTCTTTCGTTGCCTTGTCGATTTCATGGTATTTGAATCTCCCTTAGTGTTACTCCGGCTAACACCCACGTTTATATTGCGCTTCATTGATGATTTTGAAGGTCCCAATTTTAAAATATTTTGACTATCAACAAGAACCAGTTTAACTGCACGGGCCTCGTTTCCTGATGCTCTACCCTGATTTGAGACTGTGGTAGGCACAGGAGGAAGACAATTCCCCCCTGCAGGGGTCGCTTCCTTACATTCTTCTTTCGGTCCTTCAATAGTTGATGCTCCTTTGAGACAAAAAATATATATCAGCTCCAGAACATACAGAAGATATTAAAAATCAGAACTTCCCTGAAAAATATAAATAGCTTTCACTAACCAAGGCTTCTAAAAATATTTTAAATCTCCGGGGCTTCAGGTGAAGCTTTGAGGCTTTGCAGCTATACTTTTCCAATAAAGACCACCTGCGTCACAGGTAAAAGTGAGAAGATTTAACGCTGAAAACTCTCACAAAAATAGTAGTATATCCCCTACTCTTATTCAGGATATTACAATAATATGATAAAACTATAGCATGCACTGTCAATGGAGCAATTGACTCGTTCTAACAGAATCAGTGAGGGGATTGTAAGTTGACAAGAGGATTCAAAATATAGCCAGCTGACTACATGTTGGCAAGAGAACCAAGAGGAAAAAAGGATGAAAACAACAGGAAAGATAAGGAATTGGTTAGGTGGCTAGGAGGTTAGGAGAGAAAAAAGGGATGAAAACAACAGGAAAGGGAAAGTGGAAAGCCCTCTAATTCCCCTCGTTATTTCTTTTTCCAACATGCCTCTACAATTTTATCATTAAGCAGAGGGATACCTCTTGCATGAAGCTTAGTCTCATTGATTTCTATGGTTAATTCCAAATTTTTATAGACTTCCATAACATTTAACAAGTTTGACATCTCATGCAGCTAACAAGTATTAAGTGATGTGACAATACATCATTGGAGCTGTAAAACTCTTTTCACTTAGTATATAAAAGTAAAACTCAAATCAGAAATCCAACTAGTTATCTTTCAAGGTATTTACTTTTTTAACATTCCCATATTTCCAAAGCACAGGATGTCTTAGTGGTTACATTCCTAATATACCTTTCAGTCACTTGAGAAGAGTTGAACACAAGAAAACAAAGGGTACGCAAAAATGTAATAATCTCTCATCATTTAAATTTTGTATATTTACAGGAGACACTATGAGGAGGGTAAAAAACTAGATAATGGATCCAGACAATTTCAGTCTCAAAATCAACTATCATTCACCAAGTTATTAAACAGTCCAGTCTAATCTCAAATTAAAAAGGGTCTTTAAGCAGGGAAGTTGTGTAATTTTAAGCACGTTAGTGAAGAATTTCACCCCTTAATATTTTCCTACTACCAAAAGTGTTTACCCTTATGGTCTAGGCTTGACACATTTCAGTACCAGGGCATGTTCCGCTCCCATTATCAACCTGTTCTTTCCATTATTTTCCTATATATATACAATAAAATCAACTGAACTCCAGTTCTTCACCATTCTCCATCATAAGCCCTTGAAATATTTAATAGAAATAACTTCTTGGTGGACAAATATTCTAGTCTTACACACACGTGCACATACATGTATATAAAGCCATTTAACGAACAACCACTCCAAGTAAATTATTACCAGCGAAGCATTGCAGCATTAGTATCTTTAGAGTTTTTGGCATCCAAACATAGTCCTGGACCAAGAAGTTTGTTCATCCGCCTCACAAGCTGATAGTAATAATGCCTGACCTGCAAGTAAACCCCCACATAGAGAAGAGTGAGAAAATTAAAACAATATTGTTCACAATAAACTAAACATAATGAATGGGAAAATGCAAAGGGATAAGAAGCCACATGGAGTTGTAACGGATACCTGATCTTTGTTTTTACTTTGTACACGGGAAGTGATTTTCTCAAAATTCTATAAACAATAATATTTCAATCAGCAATCATTATGATACCATGTGAAACAAGCCTAGTAAAGTTTAAATAATAACGCCAAAGATGACGTACCTTCCCAACTTGTCGCAATGCAGTGAAGAAACTCTCCTCCTCTTGTCGAGTCCATGCTGCCCACTGCCTGGTTGGTTTTTTTGTAGCTATATATGACACCAAACAAATTAATCTTTTAGCTTCCCATCTCAATAACTACACGTATCAAACTCAACTGCTCAGTAAATTAAAAATAGGAATGATGCACAGAACAGACCTGGCTGCTGAGGGATAACAGCATTTGCCACAGATGAGGAAACACCAGGATCCCCTTTTTGAACTGAGACAACAGGCTCTGGCTGAAATTGAGTATTTGAATCGTGAGAGATTTGCGCCTCAGCCTCCATTTTTTTTTGTTTACATGCTCGTCTTTCTTATGTTGTAGTCTGAAGAGAGAAATGGTATACATTTACGTGATACAATCCTCTTGTATTTCAATTAGCACAACTGAGGAACATATATACATACAAAAGCATTACATAGGGATGGGTCCAAGCCCATATTCATAATGTATCTAACAAAGTTCGATTTCTTATTCAAATTTACCATATCATTCAATTTCATTGAAATTAAAATTATAAAGTACCAAAATCATGCCTCAACTTCAACGCAGGATCATAAGTTATGAGGAAAATGGATCACAATTATTGAATAAAGATACATATCATAACGCACAATGCAGGTTAAAAGCACCAAAAAGATAATAATTCACACTTCAATTAGTTTTCCAGACAGATATCATCAGCAGACATTTAAATGATGCGTAAATAACATTTTATTCAAATTACGTAAAACTGCCGAACAGGAATCGAGTATGTAACACGAGGACCATAATCAAATTGAAGCACAAGGCGAATATTTTACCTTGTGAGGGGGGGTTGTGAGCCGATATCTCTCGATTTAATGAGTCTCCCAAACGGAACAACGAGGGAATTGCGAGATGCTGAGGGTGGAGGGTAGCGAATCGAAGGGAAATTGAAAATCTGCAAACCCTAACGCGATGTCGAATGATGATAGAAGAAACAAGATCGACGAAGCTGAATCTTCTGTTCTTCTAAATCTAAACGCTTCGTTTCCAGTCTTGCAATTTTTTTAAGAAAATATTACCAATAGTCCTTTATTCCCTTTTTATTACACTATGGTCCCTTATAAGAATTTTGAAATTTTGATGACTTTTAAATAATATTAAATAACTCTAAGTTATTGATAATATTAGTAGAGAAAAAAAACCATTGCATATAGTTTATGAAATAATTTTACAACTTATTCTAGGTCAAAAATATGTGATAACAATATACAAATGTTGAAAAGTCATAATTGTTGTATACATAACAATATAAAATTGTGTATTGTAATGTTATATACACTATTAAAAAATGTATTCTTATTTTGTTAGTCTTATAGGGTTATGTTAGTAATATGCTTATAAAAATGTGTTCTTAACATTTTTATTTAAATTTCGACAAGTCATTAATTAATCTTTTATTATTTTTTCAAAAATTTTAAACTCTTTAATTAGTATATTTTAGGTGTTTATTCCTTTAAGACTAAGTTAAAATTTATTAATACTTTTGTCATATTGGATCAGGGTTCTCTAATCACGTTAACTATCAATTATTTTTCTCACAAATTTAAAAAGAAGTAATGTAACCTTTGTTGTGGTCATATATGCTTATTGTTAGTTGTCACTGGATCAATGTTGTCACTTTAGATTAGATTAAAATACTTAATTATGAATTGAATTGTTTTAAAACATTAAAATACTATAAAAGTTAATTGTATTGCTATAACATTATATGTTGTAAAGATATTTAAAAACTCTTATTTTCTTATACTTTTACCTTTAAACTTTAAAAAAGTCGATAATTTTGTAAATATTGTGCTCTCTCATATGAAAAGAGATTGTGTTTGTAGAAGACACTTTGACTTTCAATAATAAATGTAATTAATTTATCACGAGTATTGTGTTTTTTATATTATGATTATGGGTTATCCCTTGAATGAATCTTAGTTCATAAGCTTAATTACCTTAATTAACTTTTATCATCGTGATAATTATACTTTAGATATGTTCTTTAATTAATTAGCTTTGACTTCTATTAATGATCTGGTCACCTAGACGTTGTCTTTGCAAATATGTTATCATCCAAGTCTGCATACATGTAGGCCAAGTACATCTCTTTCTAGGTGGCTAAGGTGTAGTCGAAAAAATGTACTACATCAGTTCCCTAAGCTTTATATGCTATATGTTAAAATCTTTATAGTGTCGTTATGATCCTTTGGTTGTTGTCGTCCTATAAGTATAGTAGTCCCCTAGCCTCAAGAAGCATAATGATAAAAAGACTTGAGTTTGTAGTTATTAAGGATGCCGAAGTTAATGGGACATTTTTGGAAAGTAAAAAGTTATGACCTTTGACGTTAGATTTGTGGAGATTTGATAGTTAGGATTGAAGAGGTGAGAGACAAAGAGTCTCTACAATTTGATCACTTACTCTAGCATTTTTTTCTCTATTGTCGATATATATTTCAAGAGTCTTCAATGTCTTAGTGTCGACTAGTATTCGATATATCTTCAAGTAGTTCTAATATGTTTGATAGGGATAACCTAGAGGCGAATAGTAGTGAGTAGTAAAAAAGGGAAAATCATTATCTTACACAACTTTATTTATTTTCCTTCCTTTCTCGCATCATTTTACAAACTCACGAATTAGAAAAGGAATCAAACTACCCAGCATTCATTTCTCTCCTCCTAACCATAATCACAACAAAGCACTGCCCATCATCTAATTCATTTATTAGTAAGGTTTTTCATAAATGGATATTCAGTTTGTCCTTGAAATTATTTAAAAAATAAATAAATTTTATTACTATTTCAATCTTTTATTTCTCAAAAGTCCATAAAATACTGTCAAAAAATCTTCAATTCAACTCGATTCAACTTTACATTCACCAAATTATTTTTGAAGCCTCAAACAAAATATCTACAAAAAAAAATTAGTCTCCATATCCACTGAAAAACCATTGTATTGGTCTTAAAAGATTCTCCATTTCACTTCATTTACTATGTTAATTTTTCGTTTGATCAAATGTTATTGTTTTTTTTTAAGTTTAGTAACATTTTGAAATATCTTTATAGTGTGTGGATAAAAAGTTTTAAGAATGTAATTAAACTTTATAGAAAATTAAATTTTTTATTACAAAATATGTTGTTTGGATAGAATTTCATTAAAATATCTGAATTATTTAAAATTAAATAATTTTAAATTTCCCTTATAAAGTAAGAATATTCTTCATATTTGCATATTGATGATTTTCTCTTCATATATTTCTTTGACTCGATTTTGGTTGGGATATTATTAGCTTAATTGAGACTAAAACATTGTTGATATGACTACTTTTTAATTTGTCAACTATGATTGTTTTGTAGATGTTAATAGAAGTTACCTTGTGATTTAAATTGTTTGAATGATTTTTTTTTATTTTGTTATAAACTATTGTTATTTCTTCTTCCATTGGTTAGAATTTTTTCCACCAATATTGATAAGACTTTTTTTTATATGTGAATTAGATTTTTTTTTCTATTGACATCTATTGTGACTATTTTTATGTGGATGTATATGATGATATTTTTTATTGTTGACACATATTTTATTATTTATCAATAGTTTGGCAGGATTTTTTTTTCTAATGTTAACTTGAAAAATTTTAATCATGGATTGTTTCTTACTATTATAATCTGCGGAATTTTCAACATATATTCATCAAAAAGTTGAGAAAAAAAATCGCTTAATCATCAACATCATAAAAATAACCTTAATTGATGTCAACTTAAAACAATCACAGTTCAAGAAATTTTTTTGTAAATATAAATTTAAAAAACTTGACCAACTTTCATTGAAAAATAATATGAACCAATAATAACTAAAAAAAATCAGTGATGCAGAATTTTTGAATTATTTACAATTATTTCATATTTAAACATTTTTTTGCATTTGGTGGTAATTGACATTGTTTATTTAAATGAAAAAAAAAACACTAAATTTCAACAGTCTCATCCAAACCTTTTTTTTAAATACATAACTCGAATTCAATGTATTTAAATATTTTTAAAATTGTGAATATGTTAAAAAAACTAAAAATAAAAATAAAATGTTAACTATAAATTATGCTTTTAAATGTCAAATTAAAATTAAATGTTTTTAGCCGCTGCATTCAAAAAATACGTACAAAATTCTTCATTTAAAAATTAAAAACACAAAATTAAATGCATGTTATAAAATCTGTTTTTTAATATCATGTTAGAATAAAAGTATATTTCAAATTAAACGTATGCTCATGTTAAGAACGTAAATAAGTAAAAGTATAAGTATGGAAACATGATGGCTTATTGACTAGATAGATCTTCTTCGCTGTATTGTCTTGATTAATTTGATAAAATAAAAATGTGAAAGCGAAGTGATTTTGTTAGTTCTACAAATGTATCATGCATTTTGTTCAAATAAAACATTTGAAAGAACTATACCAAATCTCATAGTAGCATGTTTTGTTTGCTTGATTAAATGCAAGACATTGCTAACAAGATTCAATAAAGTTTCAAGTCAAATCTTTTACTCAAATATAACATGTATAAAAAGTTTAAAAACTACTTTTACAACTCATAAAATTTAAAATCTTATTCTATTACTTGCATTTTAGTCTACATAATTAAATTTTATACCATGAAGCTCGTGCAAATGATGAAAACGAAAGTAAAGATGAATTACAATTACAAATTGTACAAGATAGAGATGGAAAACGTGAAAAATAAGAAATGTAAGCAAAAAGAGAGATAGTAATTTTTTGCTGGTAATCTATATATAGCATATCACTAAATTAGAAATTAATAACAATAAATTGAAATAGAAAACTAAATTAAAAATAACATAACGTTATATCCTGAGTCTTAAAAAAAGTTAAATAACAAGTCAACTTTTACTTAGCCATGTTAATTAAATTACTGTAAGTAACCCACATATACGAGAGTACTATTTTTCATTCCCAAGCGATGGTATAGTTTGTGTACATGCAAAGACAGAATTGATAGCACGTCACAATGACAAAACTGACTATTTATCCTAAATTTTAATGTTGAACTGCTCTTGATAAACTTTAAGTAAAAGTTAAAGAATGAGCATAAATGAAATTTTCTGCTGTGCAACTTTTTCTTCGAATTTCATAAATGAGGTTCCATCGTTTGAAATGCATATGTAACATAAGGTTGAAATCCAAATCATACAATGCCAACCTCCAAGGATTTGATTACACAAAATGCATCATAAAAATCCTTAACTCTGCTTCTGAATTCTAATTATCCAAAAACTCTTTAAATATTCTCCTATATTCTCTTAAATAGACTTGAAACCAATTTCCTAAAATTTCTCACTAAATACCTTCTCAATTCCCTCAACAAGACTGCAAAGCACATTCCAGTGTACCCACCAGAAAAAATAAAATTTAATCATTGTCTTACACAACAGATTTAATACAAACATGGGGGCATAGAATTGAAATTAAAGAACTACCCATACATTTTCAAGATATATCTGATCCATGATCAATGAGATACCTGAAAACAAAAAACAAATACAAGAATGTCAGCATGGAAATCAAGAGATACCAGAAAAAAAAAATATAAGCATGTCAGCATGGAAATTAAGATGGAAAACAAAACCAACTGCCCGCAGTGCGACCTTATCACTATGCCCTAGACATATAACTGCTTTATTTCATAAATACAGAGGAATCCACAATCTGAAATCAGCTTCACCTTGATTTTAGCAACAAAAAAGGGTAGTTTTACGAGGGAGAGAAGTGGAGGAGGTAAGCAACTGATACAAACTGTTTGTAGTCTTGTAGAAATTACCACAAGGAATTGGACAGTTAGAGTTACTGTGGGTTTTTGTGAAGGACCATACTATTGTAACACAAAATTACAAGGCATTCTTTCCCTACAAGCCTTATCCCCTTTTCCTCTCATTTCCGTACCA
>NC_142174.1:2784009-2840797 GCF_029865625.1 Vigna umbellata | reverse complement strand
AAAAAAATACCAAAAATGTTTTAAAGGTTAAGTACATGTGTGATCACTCGCATCGTCCTTGTGCTAAAAAACCTTTTCCCTTTCTTATATAAAAATACCAAAAATATAAAATCTTCTGTTTGTGCTGAATGAGACCGGGGAAAGTTCCTGCTACCTCCGTCCGGAAACACTCCTCCTTCTCCGATCGGTCCTGCTCTCCTCGCGCCTCTTCCTCACACAAATGGGTTGACCTGCAGCAAACACTCCGACGCTCAAGTCAGAATGGGCTCTTGCAAGTCTATAATTATCAAATGAACAGAGAGTTTACCTTCTCCTTTGACTGCTATTTATATGTTTTCAGAGAATATTTCCCATTAATTTACCTTTTAATGGCTTTCAATGCACACTTTAAATATCCGACAATGACCGTTACCTCATTAACTACACATTCATGAGCATTCAACTGCTGTCTCCAGTCCACAATTTCATACGTCTGCCGGTCGGACACGTTGAGCATAACATGTATGGTCGGACTTATTAGGCCAGAACACCCGATCGAACATATTGGCCTTGCTTCCACCCGCTCGGTCTTATTCAAACCTTCCCGGTCGGTTGCCCTTCCTCGGTAGTAACAACAGTCCCCAAAGCCCTAGCAAAAATACTTTTTGCGTAGGGTTTTGAAGTGACCTCCGTTCGGCCATTCTCTTTCTCTGTCTAACCAAATCCTTAAGACACTAACACTTGCTCTGGTGAGAACTGTAAAGTCACGACTGTAACTTTTAGGCGGGAAATGTGAAAAAACGAAACGTCTTACCGCTTGAACCGTCAGATTTTGCTGTCACCGAAACGTCGCGTCCCTCAAGCCGTCAGATCTCTTGACGTTTGACGCTTCGGATAAAACCTTTGAGTCGATTGTAATCTTGATATAAATACCACTACTTTTACCCTAATTTTTTACTTTCATGTTGTCGCCGTCGCCAGCCTCTCCTTCCTCTGAATCTTCCTCTGCTCCCTTCGCTCTCCACGTCTCAGGTAACCATGTCTTCTGATTTCTCCGACAAAGAGGGTAGGGGATATGCTGATGATGACATTGCCAGTCCATCTTCTTCTTTGGTTGCTCTTACTGGCACCGGCGCTAGAGCCTCGCCTTCAGGGAATTCCTCCGATCTCCTGGTTGACAGTGATGCTCCTGAGGAAGTTGCCATTCATGTGGATTCAACCGGCGCCTGGGATGGGAAGCCCAGAGCTTGGCCACCAGTTCCCGACTACGAGTGGGCGCCTCATGAAGTTAGGCAACTTCCCTCTTCCTTTTACAATCGCCAAGCTTTCCGCAATTTAATTAACCACATTTGTCTGGTTAAGTCTGCTGCCGACGCCAGACATTTCAAACTAGCCATCTGTCAGATGACCGAGCGCGTCTGCCACGGTCGGGGCAACTACCCCACTAACTTCTTCTATGTTTATGCCACAATGTTCACGGATTTGAAGGTTCTTCTGCCCTTCTCGGACTTCCAGATGGGTGTATTGAGAACACTTAACGTGGCTCCAACCCAGCTTCATCCGAACGGTTGGGTCTTCATGCAAGCGTTCTCTGCCATCTGCTCCGGTTTAGCTCTCAAACCGACTCCGGCCACCTTCCTTTACTTCTTTCACGTACAGCCTCACCCGACCAAACCTTGGGTTTCCCTTCGGACGGTCGGGGACAAACATCTCTTAACCCTTTATAACAGCTCCTATAAGGACTTTAAGAATCAATTCTTTAAAGTCGTGCCGACGGAGACCGGATACCAAAGCTTCTGCTTTTCGGCCCAAGAGGCCAAGTTTCCTTTTTACTGGACCCGAGATCCCCGTAAGGTCCTTTCCTGGCCTAAGCCCAAGATGGAGGACTTGGACTTGATCAACCAGCTTTGTCAGCTGCCCCCCAAATCCTCGTGTCATGTTCTGATCGGTTTCCTGGGCAACAAAAACCTGCCCTCTAATGTGTTTGGTAAGCTATTCTTGACCGCCTTCTATTGAGCAGCCATTTGAACTTATCTGAATTTTCTTTGGTCTTGCAGATTATCTGTCCAAGATGGATCCCTCAAAAAATAGCACCTTCGCCCGCCTGTTCGCTCAGAGAGGAGGCGAAGTAAGGAAACCGGGCGGGAGCTCGTCCCAGGTCCCGTCCACCGTCGCTCGGCCTGTCACTCCCTGTCCAGTGCAACAGGCTTCCATTCCTCCACCGCCGGTCGAGGTTGTTCCCGACCAGGCTCCCCCGATCGAATCTAACCCCAAGAAGAAGGAGAAAGGGAAACAGAAAGCCGCTCGGGAGTCATCTGCTGAGTCCAAGCGCGCCAAGAGGATTTTGCCCGATGGGCCTCCTTTCCCCGGTCTACTGAGTCCCGACTCTTGGGTGGCGAAGCGCCTCCACTTTGACCTTTTCGCTGAGGAGAAGGCCTTGGTCAGTGGGATGACCGAGGAAGAGGCCTCCAACATGGCCCTAGAATTGATGGCGCGGTCAGCTATGTGTTTGACCTACGCCGCCCAGAAAAAAGCTTCCGCCTCAGAAGAGCTTCAAATGCTCCAAGCGAAGTTCGAATCCGCCTTCAAGGCCAACCAAGAACTCACCCTTCGGCTGGCTGAGACCGAGCGGATAGCGGAAGAAGATAAGAAGAAGGCTAGCACTCTGCTGTCCGAGGTGCGTGCTACTCAGCGTCGTATGCAACGGTCTCTGGATGATGCAAAGCTGGACCTCCAGAAGGCCACTTCTTCCAACACGACGTTGACGACCAAACGGGATTCTCTCCGCGATCGGGTAACCAAGTTGGAGGCAGAAGTCAAGCTTTTTGGCGATGAAGTGGTGAACGAGCACATGCTCGGATTCGACAAGGCCCTCGCCCAATGCAACCTCCTCTTTCAAGTGCCTACCGACGATCCCCGCCTTAACGTGGGCATGATGGTGGTGGATAGCAAGCTGGTTCCACTAAACATCCCCCCGTCTCCTCCTCCCGTCGGCCAGACTGTCGATGCTGCCGTCGAAGTGGTTGGAGAGACCGGCGAAGCTGAAGGCCAATCCTAAGTGTTTAGACTTAGGACTTTACTGCTTTCGAACTTTTACTTGTAACAAATTTGGAAATGAATGAAAAAATTCAAGTTTCTCCTGCCATTTTGCCTTTGTCCCTGTTTACTTGCGTTTTCCTGTTTTACTTGTCTTTACCGCATAGCCTTTTCCTTTGCTGCCTGGTTTGCCTCGTAAGGGTTCCGCTCGGTTTAGGTCTTAGGAGCTCTCTAGAAGCGTGCCCTAAGACCAAGGTGAGAGTTCACGAGAGAAATCTGCCTCACCCGCTCGATTTAGGTCTTAGGAGCTCTTTAGAAGCGTGCCCTAAGACCAAGGTGAGAGTTCACGAGAGAAATCTGCCTCACCCGCTCGGTTTAGGTCTTAGGAGCTCTTTAGAAGCGTGCCCTAAGACCAAGGTGAGTTCACGAGAGAAATCTGCCTCACCCGCTCGGTTTAGGTCTTAGGAGCTCTTTAGAAGCGTGCCCTAAGACTAAGGTGAGTTCACGAGAGAAATCTGCCTCACCCGCTCAGTTTAGGTCTTAGAAGCTCTCTAGAAGCGTGCCCTAAGACCAAGGTGAGAGTTCACAAAAGAAATCTGCCTCACCTGCTCGGTTTAGGTCTTAGGAGCTCTCTAGAAGCGTGCTCTAAGACCAAGGTGAGAGTTCACGAGAGAAATCTGCCTCACCCGCTCGGTTGTTAACACATGACGAAAATTCCGTTGGTGATAAACAATGTATTATTGATATGAAGTAATAATTACAAAGCTCTTAGCTGAAATAAAACTTTAAATGAGACGCGTTCAACGTATTGGGTATAGCCTTTCCCGTCGGGTGCTCTAGGCGGTATGCTCCATTTTGTAAATTCTCTACAACCCTGAAGGGGCCCTCCCAATTTGCAGCTAATTTTCCTGCCGATCAGTTTCGTCGGGCTTCTGCTGTTTTTCTCCACACAAGATCTCCTTCAGCAAATTGTCGCGGCTTGACCTTGGTGTTATAGCGCCTCGCCAATAGTCTCTTTTTCGCCTCCGCTCGGATCATAGCCACCTCTCTTCGTTCGTCCAAAGTGTCAAGTTCCACGCGAAGCTCCTCATTGTTATCTTGTAGATTTTGGACCTCCCTTCGAATAGTAGGTTCTCCTACTTCGACTGGTAACATTGCGTCCGTTCCATATGTTAGGTTGAACGGGGTTTCCCCCGTTGTACCGTGCGGCGTGCAGCGATACCCCCATAAGACCTCCTGAAGTTCATCTACCCAGAGGCCTTTGGCTTCTCCTAGCCTTTTCTTCAGCTCAGATACAATGACTTTGTTGACCGCTTCCACCTGGCCGTTCGTTTGAGGATGCTCCACCGAGCTCTTGACATGCTTAATCCCCAGATTTTTTATAGAATTCCCCCAAGCCTTTATCAATGAACTGCCGCCCGTTATCTGTAACTATAACTTTAGGAATTCCAAATCTGCATACGAGCGTCCATACAAATTTTTTGCACCCTGGCGGTCGTGATTGTTGCGAGCGGTTCGGCCTCCACCCACTTAGTGAAATAATCAATTGCCACCAGTAGGAATTTCTTTTGCGCTCGGCCCACCGGAAAGGGTCCGACTATATTAACTCCCCATTGTGCGAACGACCATGGTGACACCAAGCTGTGCAACACGACCGGTGGAAGATTAAGATTCTTGCCATGCTCCTGACACTTCAAACACTTCTGCACAAATTCTTTGCAGTCTCTTTCCACCGTCGGCCAAAAATAGCCCGCTCGTACGACCTTGGCACGTAACGCTCGCTGCCCTGTATGCATTCCACACACCCCCTCGTGCAACTCCCTCATCACATATTCGGCTTCCTCCGTGGATATGCACTTCAACAGGGGTGAGGAAAATCCTCGTTTATATAAATCTTCCCCTATGAACAAATACCGAGCGGCTTCTTCGCCTCAGCCACTCGGACGTGCAAGCCATTCTTCTGCCTTTGAATGACTTCCCTTATTTCTTTCCTCCAATCAGGCCGATCAGAGACCTCATGAACTGCCAAACACTCCACCGATGGGTTCATCATGACCTGCCTTATAACCGACGACAAGTGATCCTTCCCTTTGCTGTTGGCGAGTTTGGATAGGATATCCGCCCTCGCGTTCTGCTCCCTCGGCACATGTTTGAATTCCACCGTCCGGAACTACTTTAACAACTCCTTTACCTTGTGAAAATATCGAAGTAGCTGATCATCCTTGGTCTGGAAGCTCTCGGTGAGCTGCCCTACCACCAATTGGGAATCTGTTCGGCATTTGACCGAGACGGCCCCCAAGTCCCTAGCCAGCTCGAACCCTGCCAGCACTGCTTCATATTCGGCCTGGTTATTACTTATCTTGAACCGAAAGACAATTGCCTGCTCCACAACAAAGCCGTCCGGTCCTTCTAACACAATTCCTGCTCCACCCCCAGACTTTTCAGAGGAGCTGTCCACATAGAGGATCCACTCTTGGTGACCTTCATCTTCCCAAGGTAACTCGACTGCAAAGTCGGCCAAATGTTGCCCTCGGATCGACCCTCTTGGTTCAAACTGGAGTCCAAATTCAGACAACTCCACATACCATCCTACAATTCTCCCGGCCAAATCTGGTTTGCGCAGGATTTTCGCGATCGGGTGGTCTGTTCGGACTACCACCTGATAACTCTGGAAGTATGGTCTTAAGCGCCTTGATGCTATTACAAGAGCCACAGCGATCTTCTCGACCCGCTTATACCTAGTCTCAGCTGGTTGCAAAGTTCGACTGACGAAGTATACAAGCTTGAACTCAGGCTGCTCTTGCACCAAAGCCGAGCTGACCGTGTCCTCCAAGACCGCCAGGAAGAGTTGTAACGCATGCCCCTCCTCGGGTCGTCCCATAACTGGTGGGCTGACCAATATGCTTTTAACTTCATCAAAGGCTTGCTCACACTGGTCGTCCCAATCAGCACCCGTACTCTTCTTCATGATTTTCACTATTGGCTTTATCCGTTCGGCTAACTTTGGAATAAAGCGGGATAATGAAGTCAGCCTCCCTACCAGTCTCTGAACCTCCTTCAGCTTCTGCGGACTTCTCATCTCCAATATCGTTCTGCACTTGTCGGGGTTCACCTCAATTCCTCTAGTTGTCAGCAGGAATCCTAGAAATTTTCCCGCCGGCACCCCGAAAGTACACTTGGCCGGATTAAGACGCATGTTGTACTTGCGAACCTGGTGGAACACTTCTGCCAGGTCTCTCACATGGTCTTCAACCGAGCGGCTCCTCACCACCATATCATCTACGTATACCTCCATGCATCTGCCAATCTGGTCAGCAAAAACCCTATCCATCAGCCGTTGGTAAGTGGCTCCTGCGTTCTTCAACCCGAACGACATAACATCATAGCAATAATTCGCCCGCTCGGTGATAAACGCTGTCTTATCGCTGTTTGGGGGAAACATGGGTATCTGATTGTATCCTGAATACGCATCCAGGAAACTTAAAACCTGGAACCCTGAAGCCCCGTCCACTAACGCATCAATACTCGGCAGTGGGTACGAATCTTTGGGACAGGCTTTATTCAGATCCGTGAAGTCTGTACACATTCTCCACTGCGCGCTCATCTTCTTCACCATTACAACGTTTGCTAGCCAAGTTGTGTACTTGACCTCACAGATGAAATCTGCCTCCAACAACTTCTTCACCTCTGCTGCTACTGCCGATCGCTTCTCTTCCCCCAATCTTCTCTTCTTCTGGGCCACCGGTCGGGCCTCCTTAAACAATGCCAGCTTGTGCGACATAACCCTTGGATGGATTCCTGACATATCAGCTGCCAGTCCAAGCAAATAAGTCTTGGTTTTTCTTCAACAAAGTGCCAATCAACCTGGCCTGATCCTCCTCCAGCTCACTCCCGATGGTGGTAACTTGCTCTTCCCTCCGTCCGAGGCCGAAGGGCTTGGTCTCGCCCATCGGTTCTATCCGATCGTCAGTATTAGTCCTCGGATCTAAGTCTGCCATGGCTACCTCCGATTGCCTTCTCCTCTGCCGGCCGGGTGGATCTGATGACGATGGCTGAACCTTCAGCCCCGCCATATAACATTCTCGGGCGATCCTCTAATCGGACCGAACGATACAGATATTTCCATTATCCAATGGAAACTTAAGCGTGAGGTGGGGTGTGGAAACAATTTCCCCGAACGCGTTCAGACATGGCCGTCCCAATAGCACATTGTAAGAAGTGCTCGCATCCACCAGTAAGAACCTGGTTTTCACCTCCTTGCTCCGTTCGGTTCCTAAGCACGTTCTGAGGTCCACATATCCTCTGGTATCTACTCTCTCCCCCGAAAATCCTACTATCTGTTCATTGTAAGGAGCGATCAGATCTTCAGATATGTCCATCTGTTGGAATGTTTTCCAGTACAGAATGCTAACAGAGCTGCCCTGGTCCACCAACACCTTTCCCACGCTATATCGGGCAATAACCGCCGTTATCACCATTGGGTCATCCTCATCTGGATCGGGAGCATGGAAATCCTCATCTGTAAACGTGATTGGCGGCATAGAACGCTTCCTCACATCTACCCTGTGGACGCTTTTTAGCTCCCTCAGGTTTCTCTTCCTCGCGGACACCGACGACCCTCCCGCAAATCCACCTGAGATGGTGTTTATCGTTCCTCGCAGTGATCGGTCATGGCTGCGACTTCTACTCCGCCTGCGGTCGGGCCGCCTGTCCTCTCTTCGGTCACTTCTCTCCACCCTAGCCCTTATGGGTGGACTTCTCGTCTTTCGTTCCTCCTTAACGAACCTCCACAGATGACCCGCTCGGATTAATTCTTCCACCTTATCCTTCAGCACCGTGCAGTCCTCGGTGTTGTGCCCTATGTTCAGGTGATAGGTGCAATGTTTAGTTCCATCTGCTTTAGGTGACGACCGGGAAGGTCTCACCTTTATCAAATATGCATTCAGGGCTTCCTCCAGCACCCTTGCCCTTGGCGTATTCAACGGGGTGTACCGTTCGTACCTACCCCCCTTCGGGCCATCTCTAAACTTCTGGGCCTTCTGCCGTTCGCCTGGAACGAACGGTTTCTTGCCTTCTTTTTTCTCCTGTCCTGAACTCGTGCCTTGTTCTTGCTTTCGTCTCTGGACCGCCCTCATTTCTTCTATTCTAATGAACCGAGCGGCCCTCTCTTGCAACTCGTCTAAGGTTAATGGGGGCTCCGCGAACAAGTTATCAGCAAACGGGGAAGGTCTCAGCGCAGTAGCCAAAGTACTGATGATAAACTTCTTGCCTACCCCTCTTACTTGCCGAGCGGTTCTGTTGAACATGTCCATGAAATCCCTAAGACTCTCTCCCTTCTCCTATTTGATGTTGGTCAACTCTAGATACGTCAGATTTCGCGCTCTACCCGCCGAAAATTGTCGTTCGAACATATCTCTCAAGGTGGAAAAATTGTTAATGGTCCGAGGTCTTAACGAGTGGAACCATGCCAACGCTTCTCCCTTTATTGACAGGGAAAAAACCCTGCACCACACATTCTCCCTGGGTGAGTAAATAGTCATCGCGTCAACGAAAGATCTCAAATGCTCCTCCGGATCCCCTGAACCATCATACTTCTCCAAGGCCGGGAATGCTCTATCCGGAATTTGCTCCTCCATGATCACTATTGTGAACGGATGCAACGCTCTGGCCCGACCGGCTGGGGTCGGACGGTTTGCCGTTCGATGCGAGCCGGCCTCACTCTGTTCCTCTCCCTGATAATGACTATCGGGATTGGGATCTGTGTCCTCTTCCGAGTCGGACTCGGTTTCTGGCATGTCCACAAACGGCGGTACCTGAGCGCGTGTAGGAGCTGGTTGATTAGCTTGCGCCCCTCCGGCCGCATCACTCTCGGCCCTAAGGGTTTCAATTTCTGCCTGCATTGCTTCCATTCGCCTTCTCATCTCCTGTAACAAAGCTGTCGGGTCTTGCTCCATCCTTATGATCGTAAAGGTTGTCTTCAACTACCCTCGGCCCCACGGTGGGCGCCAAAATGTTTCTGCTGAATGGGACCGGGGAAAGTTCCTGCTACCTCCGTCCGGAAACACTCCTCCTTCTCCGATCGGTCCTGCTCTCCTCGCGCCTCTTCCTCACACAAATGGGTTGACCTGCAGCAAACACTCCGACGCTCAAGTCAGAATGGGCTCTTGCAAGTCTATAATTATCAGATGAACAGAGAGTTTACCTTCTCCTTTGACTGCTATTTATATGTTTTTAGAGAATATTTCCCATTAATTTACCTTTTAATGGCTTTCAATGCACACTTTAAATATCCGACAATGACCGTTACCTCATTAACTACACATTCATGAGCATTCAACTGTTGTCTCCAGTCCACAATTTCATACGTCTGCCCGATCGGACACTTTCTTCATTTCTGCCAAAAGTGAAACTTTCTGGGTATTCAAGAAATTTGTTGTTGTGATACAAAATGAAAAGGATCTTAGAATAAAATCCATACGAAGTGATCATGGCAAAGAGTTCCAGAATGAAGTTTTTGATGAATACTGTGCGGAGATGTGAATCTCTCACAACTTCTCTGCACCAATAACCCCTCAACAGAATGGAGTTGTGGATAGGAAGAATAAAGCATTAGAAGAGCTAGCAAGAACCACGCTTAACGAGAGGGACTTATGTTAACAGATTGGAAAGTGTACCAAATCGTATCAAGTAATAATAAATGGTAAGACCAAGTATCATTTTCCAAGAGACTCACGACTCTAAACAATTGTGTAATACCTTAACTAATTAAGACTTAAGAACAATTTCATTGGTTTTAAAATGCAAAATGTAGAAAAAGTAAATATGAATGCATATTTGATCAATTAGGGAAAAACATAAAATTGAGTGGATGATATTGATAATATGAGATGAGTATGTTATTGAGGTTTAGATTTCACCGTCCTTACTCTCATGCATATAAGAATTCATCTTCTTCATTCAATTGTGAACGTCACTCTCTAAATTACTTAAAACCCGATCCCTTGACGAAGAAAGCCTATCCTTAACTACTAGACTACAATCCCTTGCATTCTTAATAATTAATTCTGCATTACGAACAAAAGCTTAAGACGACCAAACCTCCTATCCCATCCCTGGGCAATATTGCTTTTGGGAGAAATTCTCCAGATCGTAGTTTCTAGGTATTTCCCAATAACAAAGAAGACCATAAAATCATGCCATGAATGATCAAAACATAACAAGCATAGAGAAAAGTAGAAAATCCCTAACAATTAATGAAAGAAGCATATATTAATTGTGAACAAATTCAAATACATGAGAGTTTAAAGGTTACATCTTCCCCAACAACAAATGAGTTTAGTTCTTCATTGTCATGGAGAAACTAGGTGTACAATGGAATGAAAGTGATAGGAAAACACTAGAAACTGAATGATGGCATACTGCTTCATGAAATTACTTCATTGTTCTCTTGTATTTTGTTACATTTTATTGTATATGCATTACACTTCTCTTGGAGTACGGGTTACTATAAATACCCGTCTCCACAATTGTATCATTCACTTTTGGGCATAATGAATTGTGATTTCTATAGAGAAAATCCAGACACAATTCTCTCTCGAAAGTCAAGCTAGAGAGTCCAAAGTGAACCGCCTCTAGCCACCTTCCAAGCACATTCATCATTCTCTCATTTCTCCAAAATTCCATTGTGCTTTCTCTCTCATCCTCCACGCTGACTCTCCACTGCCACATCTCATGCACGCGTCAGCTCCTCCTTACATTACTGCTCCAACACATCCCTCCACATCTCAGAGCGTCTCATTCTCGTTCTCAAGAGCTCATTGTCGCTAACCATAGATCCACACTCCATACGCGTCTTTGAAGGTATTTTCTCTTCATTCATCTTACTACCTCATCTTCTTCTAGGGTTTCCACTGACTTCCACCATTTTCCACCGATTGAAACTTTATCCTTCACCATTTGAACCTTTTCCATCGTTCAATCTCCATTTATCACCATTTAATCGGTCCAAATCGAGTCTATCCGAGGATCCAGATCGCGCTCCTGCTGCCTCGGTCGGTCTCAACTCCTCAAGCTGCTTCCATCACTGAAGAGGAGAGCTCCCGCATCTATGCTCTAGTGCCAAAAGATATCACCCCTAGAACATGCAAATCCTTAAATAGATCAAAATTGGATCATGGGCCAACGTAGCTGGCGCTCAACGCCCTAACTAAGGGCAGCCAGGCGAGCTGCGAGAGAGCTGACACTTAGTGCCCTTGGAAGGGCGCCTAGCTGTGCTACGGTGCATTGGAGCTGGCGCTCAACGCCCCTAGAAGGACGCCCAAGCGTTGGTGCGAGTTAGCTGGCGCTCAGTGCCCCTCAGGACTGCAACCAGGTGTGGTTACGCGACATCCTGTGCTGAGGGTCCCAAAAAAGGTCAACCAGGCGTCTTGCGACCTTTTGTAGCCTTCTCTTCTGGTGCTTTTGTTGTCCCTCTTGAGTTCCAACTCCTTGATACTTTTTCTCCTCTTCCAAAACATCCCAATAACCTACAAAATTGAGGGAATTTAGTGATAAAATCATTAAGTATAACCTCTACTCACTAATTCACAAAATTAAGCTAAAAACAAGAGTTCAAGCAAGTTTCTAAGTCAAAAAGGGTTAATTCAGTATCAAAATTGCATCACAAATAACGGTAAATTCAACCGTTATTAACTTACCAAAATATTTCTAGGCAAATGCTGTGAGCACAACTTGCTATGTACTTAACAGAACTGTAATAAGATCTATGCTGAAACTAACTCCATATGAGCTATTCAAGGGAAGGAAGCCTAACATCACACATCTACGGATCTTTGGATGTAAGTGCTTTGTTCTCAATAATGGTAAGGAAAACCTTGGTAAGTTCGACTCCAAAGCCGATGAGGCTATCTTTATTGGTTATTCTCTTACAAGTAAAGCTTACAAGGTATATAATAAAAGGACTATAAGTGTTGAGGAGTCTGTACATGTAGCTTTTGATGAATACATTGATACTCAAGTTAATCAATATAGATGCAGGTTATTCTACTGCAGAGGAAGAGGAAACCGAAGAAATTCAGGAAGAAGAAATTACTGAACACACAACTGGACCTCCTAGAGCAGAAACAATTAAGGAGTGGAAAACACTGAGAAATTTCTCAACCAATAATATCATTGGAGATATAAAAAGAGGAGTTTCCACTAGGAGATAGCTCAATCAATTATGTATGAATGTAGCATATGTGTCTAAGATTGAACCCAAGAATATTGAAGCTACACTTGCGGATGAAAACTGGATGATGGCCATGCAAGAAGAGTTGAATCAGTTCAAAAGAAACAATGTGTGGGAACTGGTTCCAAGGACTGAAACTCTACAGGTGATAGGCACAAAGTGGGTTTTCAGAAACAAAATGGATGATTTAGGAGAAGTCATAAAAATAAGGCCAGATTAGTTGCAAAGGGCTATAGTCAAGAACAGGGAATCAATTATGTTGAAACTTATGCTCTAATGGCTAGATTGAAAGCAATAAGGATTCTCCTAGCCATTGCTTCTATAATGAAATTCAGATTGTACCAAATGGATGTCAAGAGTGCGTTTCTAAACGGGTATATCAAGGAAGAAGTCTACGTGGAACAACCACCTGGTTTTCAAGACTATGAGCATCCAGATCATGTCTTCAAACTGAAGAAGGCCCTGTATGGACTAAAACAGGCACCAAGATCTTGGTATGAGCGACTAAGTGAATTTCTGGTAAAGAAGGGATTTACAAGGGGTAAAGTAGATTCAACCCTTTTCATTAAAAACTCCAAAACTAATATATTTTATGCGCAAATTTATGTTGATGATATCATATTTTGTTCAACTAGTCATGCTCTATGCAAAGAACTTTCTAAGACAATGCAAGAAGAGTTCGAGATGTCCATGATGGTAGAACTCACATATTTTCTGGGGCTTCAAGTTAAGCAGAATGAGAATGTCATTTTATTCATCAATCTAAATACTGCACTGACTTGTTGAAGAAGTACAAAATGCTGGATATCAAAGAAGCTACAACGCCTATGGCAACTAATTGCTATCTTGACCTTGATGAAAAAGGCAATGTTGTAGATCAAACACTTTACAGAGGTATATTGGAGCTTTATTATACTTAACTGCCAGTAGACCAGATATCATGCATAATGTCTGTCTCTGTGCTAGATTTCATTCACAACCCAAAGAATCACATTTAACTGCTTTGAAAATAATTTTAAAGTATCTAAAAGGAACCAAAAGTCTTGGACTATGGTATCCTAGTAGATCAAACATTTTTCTTGAAGGATACAATGATTAAGATTTTGGTGGCTGTAAACTAGATAGAAAGAGCACTAGTGGTACATGTCATCTACTAGGATGTTCTCTAGTATCTTGGAATTCAAAGGAACAAACTAAGTTTCCCCACTAATGAAGTATAGGGACAACCCAGGTATCAATCCACAGACTCAATTAAGTTTAAAGTGTAAAGTTAATTCTTGCTTTATTTACTAATGCAAGGTGGGGAAATTAAAAATAATGAAATGAAAAAGAAAAGAAATAAAAACAAAATATGTTTAAGAAAAGAAAGAGAATAAAGTGTAAGAAAGAAATAAAAATTTGAAACGTAAACTAAAATATGGAATCTATGTAGAACATAATAGAACCTAAACTAATATGAGAACTAAATGCAACTAAAATGACCTAAAATCAGAAATGTAAACAAGCAACTCAAATTAGAAATTAAAAGCTAAACAAATCCTAAAATTTAAATGAATGTGAACCTATATTAAGTGCAAGGATAAAGTGGCTATTTAATCTGGAAAGTAATCAATGATGAAGAAAATTAACAAACACTAAAACAAAATTAAGAAATCACAGTTTAAAGGAATAAAGAAAAATAAATCACATAACAGAACCTAAAACCAATCATGAAATCACCATCTAAACTAAGACTATTCTAACATGAATTCCACAGAAATACCAAAAATCAAGGAGCAAACTAATGATATTAGGAAAAAGTAAAGAACAGAGGCAAATGTGCAATAGATTGAATGAAAGAGTCTTAATTCCTCTTCAGAAAGACATTATGAGAAAGTTAAGCCCGCCTTGGGGTCTTTTTAGTTCATATTTCAGAACTTAAAATGGAAATTCTCACTCAATTATTCAACCAATGCACACTTTCACAAAAACAGGAAATTCAAGATTGAAATTGGACTTAGTTTGACAATTAAGAAGCTTACCATCTCTGAAGAGAACCTCTTGAAAATCTAGGCCCACCTCGGGATTGTAAGACCCGTATAAATTAAATTTTATTTTATTTTAATTATTTTTATTTGGTGGTATTAGATAATAAATTATGATGAGTAATGGTATTGAGAAATATTTTAATAAATGAATGAAATTAAAGTAATATTAATGTTTATGTTAATTTTTGAAAAAGCTTAAAAGAGTAGTTAAATATAAATGTTTGCATTAATGTATTAGTGGATGGAAGTTGGTTTAGTGATAATTAATCTTCCCAAGACTCTGGCATGTGTGGGTCCCACCATGAGGCAAGAAAGAGGAAAACAAATTTCCCTTGGCCGTGAGTGGTGGTAGCCTTCCTTTCTTTTGTTTTTTTACTCACATTTAAGATGAAAGAGAAAAGGTGTAGGGGTATATTATTTTAGGACCGCGATATTCCAACAACGATTTCTTAACACTTTTTTGACAACACCACGTGTCCTATTTTCATTGGTTTGTTTTAAAAAGAATATTTTATAAAAACCTTCGAAATGGAAGTCCGTAACCCTTCTTTTAACTGAAAATTCGAAAATACCCCTTTCTCTGTTTCATTGGAAACGAAGGTCCCGTCTCGTGAAGGTCCCGTCTCCTGAAGGTCGTGTTTCGTGCCTCTTCACTTTGCTTTCTATGTGATTGTTCTGTGTGCGTGGTGTTGTCTCCCTCCATTTTCATAAAGGTGGTGTTTTTCGTACAACTTATCGTGCGGAATGGCAAGGTCCAATGACCATTGTCCGACGACGAAGGTAAGTGATTTTCCATTCCATTTCGTACCATGGTTTTTTGGTTTGGGTTAAGGTTTGGGGTTCGTATCCTTTTGTTGTGGTTATTGGGTTACTGGGTTTAGTACTTTTGCTGATTTTATTTTGGTTTATGCAGTTGAGTGTTCGGCACTCTTTTTCGACAAAGTATATATGTACTTTGAACGAACGCTTGACAGACGAGCATCAGTCATTGATTGCGAAGACTCCATTTGCGTGGTTTTTAGATGTCAATGTGAATGTTAAACTAGGTAGAAATATATTGAGTGAGTTATTGGGTAAGTGGGACGACTCTAGTAGTGGTTTTTTAGTTGGGAATAAAGTTTTGAACATAAATGAAAATGATTTTCATTTAGGGTTGGGATTGAGTACAGATGGTGCAAATATTAACTTAAAGGAAGAAATGGGAAATATTTAATGTGTGAAATACATAGGCAAAGGAACAAAGGAATTGAATTCGATATACAAAATTCTAATGCGAAAACACAAGAAAAAGATCCCTTGTTCTCATTTTTGTAGCCTTTACCTCTTGGTAGGGATAAGTGAGATTTTATTTCCAAAACGTAGCGGAAAAGTGTTTCCCGTAATGTTTAATATTGTTGACAACTTAAGTGGTTTGGGTAGTTATTGTTGGGGTAGTCTAGTTTATCGTTTTTTGTTACGTAGTTTGTGCAAAGCTTCAGAAGGCTTGAAGAAAGGCAAAGGTACAACAAACGTTTACGTCGATGGTTGTGTTTACATGCTGCAGGTAATTAATACTTTTTGATGTAATTATTTAAATTGTTTTGTGAATTTAGTTTCTTACAAGTTAAGATGATTTATTTTTCTTAGGTATGGCTTTTTGAGCTATTTGTTCCACCGGAAGGTCCTATTGATAAATTTCCACGAATATTGCATTGGATGAATATAAGTGTTGGAGACAAGTTCGTAAAACGGTGTATGGAGACAGGTTTGGTATGTGGTTTGTTATCAGAAGTTTTGTTATGTTTTCATATATTGACAAAAGTTGTGTAATCTATAATGTGTGGTTAAATTTCAGGTTGTTGACGATGTTTATGCTGGTGCTTCAACCAAGGATAAGAAGGAATACAAACCAACACCAAAAAGAAAGGATGCTAAACCAAGAGGAAATAAGAAACAAAAAAGAATTCGAAGAGAAACTTTTATGCGTGCCTTAGAGGACCAAGAATTTCTAATTGAAGAACTTAAAAGGAGGGTTGCAAGTTTGGAGGCACAATTGGCTGAAGAGAAGGCAAGAAGGCAAAATAAAGATGACGTTGGACAAAGTGTTCCTCGTACAGAACCATCCGTGAACACTGGTTTTGTATCCCCTACTGACATTGACGGAAATGAACAACCTTTGAAGACGTTAGGGTTGGATCACGAAGGCGTTACAAGGGAAGAGCACTTAGGACTCCATACACCGGAACCGTAGTGCTTAGAATAAAAAATGAGTGATATGTGTATTTAGTTGATTAATGGAAAGTAAACGATCATTGTAATCATTGTAAATAGATTAAGAAAACAAAGTGTAATGTATCGGATTTAGTTGAATGATATAAAATTTGAGTTTTTGTTTGAGTTGGTCTCATATTTTATTTTTTTAATACCATTGTTATTATGAGTTGTGGGTTTATGGATTTCAGAATGTGGTCAAGTTTTGTGTTTGCTAAGTTGCAGGCTTGTTTGTAAGATGTTGGTCTTTGAGTGGTCATTGTGGGTAACATGGGTGACCAATGTCAAAACCAGTTCATTTGAATCACAATTTGAGTGGGAGGTGATGTGATGTGAGGCCAAGGACTGTGGAGTGACCCCTCATGCTAAACGATTTCCCGAAAGAAAATGAGGTTTTGTACAGAAAGTCCAACTAAGGTAGTCAGTCAGATTCACAGGGGTGACCATTGTCAAAAAAAGTGACTTTCAGGCACTTTTGCACTTGTATTAGGCTGCTCCTGGTGTTTCAGTGGTGGTAGAGGGTGGTTGGTGATGTGATGATGTCCCAAGGAGTGTGGAGTGACCCCTCATCAGTTGGAGGAGCAAGTTGTGCAAGGGATTACTGAGAGTGTTGAAAAAACGCTGTGGTAATCGTTTACAACTTCCTGGTAAACGATTACCCGAGAGAATTTCCGGATTTGTACAGAAAGTTTAACTGAGGTAGTCAGTCAGGTTGACAGGGGTGACCATTGTCAAAAAAAGTGACTTTGAGGCACTTTTGCACTTGTCTTAGGCTGGTCCTGGTGTTTCAGTGGTGGTAGAGGGTGGTTGGTGATGTCCAAAGGAGTGTGGAGTGATCCCTCATCAGTTGGAGGAGCAAGTTGTGCAAGGGATGAGTGAGAGTGTTGAAAAAACGCTGTGGTAATCGTTTACAACTTCCTGGTAAACGATTACCCGAGAGAAAATGAGGTTTTGTACAAAAATCCAACTAAGGTAGTCAGTCAGGGTGACATGGGTGACCATTGTCAAAAAAAGTGACTTTGAGGCACTTTTGCACTTGTCTTAGGCTGCTCCTGGTGTTTCAGTGGTGGGAGAGGGTGGTTCGTGATGTGATGATGTCCCAAGGAGTGTGGAGTGACCCCTGATAAGTTGGAGGAGCAAGTTGTGCAAGGGATTACTGAGAGTGTTGAAAAAACGTTGTGGTAATCGTTTACAACTTCCTGGTAAACGATTACCCGAGAGAATTTCCGGATTTGTACAGAAAGTTTAACTGAGGTAGTCAGTCAGGTTCACAGGGGTGACCATTGTCAAAAAAAGTGACTTTGAGGCACTTTTGCACTTGTCTTAGGCTGGTCCTGGTGTTTCAGTGGTGGGAGAGGGTGGTTGGTGATGTGATGATGTCCCAAGGAGTGTGGAGTGACCCCTCATTAGTTGGAGGAACAAGTTGTGCAAGGGATGACTGAGAGTGTTGAAAAAATGTTGTGGTAATCGTTTACAACTTCCTGGTAAACGATTACCCGAGAGAAAATGAGGTTTTGTACAGAAAGTCCAACTGAGGTAGTCAGTCAGGGTGACAGGGGTGACCATTGTCAAAAAAAGTGACTTTCAGGCACTTTTGCACTTGTATTAGGCTGCTCCTGGTGTTTCAGTGGTGGTAGAGGGTGGTTGGTGATGTGATGATGTCCCAAGGAGTGTGGAGTGACCCCTCATTAGTTGGAGGAGCAAGTTGTGCAAGGGATTACTGAGAGTGTTGAAAAAACGCTGTGGTAATCGTTTACAACTTCCTGGTAAACGATTACCCGAGAGAATTTCCGGATTTGTACAGAAAGTTTAACTGAGGTAGTCAGTCAGGTTCACAGGGGTGACCATTGTCAAAAAAAGTGACTTTGAGGCACTTTTGCACTTGTCTTAGGCTGGTCCTGGTGTTTCAGTGGTGGTAGAGGATGGTTGGTGATGTGATGATGTCCCAAGGAGTGTGGAGTGACCCCTGAGGTTTGTAGTCCCGTCAAAGGTAATATTTTTGTCTTCTCAAGCACGTATTTGCTTACGCTGACAAAGCATGCATTGAATGTTGTCAGCATAAAGTTTCTCTCTCCTAACCCACAATCAATGCTTTTCACTTTTAAAGATTTCCCATCAAATCAGCCATATCACCATAATTAATGTAACTTAATTTTAACAAGTTAACTTTATGGAAATAGATATAATATTATGTTTTTTTTGGTTATATTGATTTCATGTGTATGTCCACGTACTTCAATTTAAATTTCGGGGAGAAACCCATTGTGTACGCTTGAATCAGGTGACAGTATCTGTAACCCATTTACCATTCTTTGAGTTGTGAGTTACTTATTGATAAGTGTGAAAAAGAATTGTTTTTACACTTATAAATGAGCTCAATCTTGTAATTATTCATGTTATTACTCAGTGAAATGTTGTAATAGGAAGTAGATTGTTTGTAAATTATTGTACAGGAAATGATGTATAATTGGGAGTCTGTCAACTAATTCTTGCATAGTGCAAGCCAAAGCTCGCACTGCCAGGAAATGGAAATTCGCATAACGCACCATTACTTGTGCGCTGTGCGAATAACATAAGTTGAGAGGCAGCGGTTACACGAAATTCGCATAGCGCACACACACTTGTGCGCTGTGCGAATTAAGGAAGTTTTTGGTTTTAAAAAGACGTGACAGAAAGGCAGAAATCATCTTCTGACACACGAACATAGCCAGAAAAATACTGGAGAATTCAGGAGACAAGAGGAGACTTATCAAGACATCAAGACTGAACTTTCTGCAAGGAATTGCTGAAAAAGAGTACGTTTGAGATGTCTAGGATAGGCTAAATTTTCTGTTCATTAGAATTGGTTGTATGACGAATTATTAATGTAAATTTCCTGTGCAATATATGTTTCTGTTCTTGTTCTTTTCTTGACTTACTCTTGATTATATGGAAGTATTAATCATCTTAAAGGTTCTTTTGTACTGGGAAGTATTTTTAGAACCAGAAACGTAAGAAAAGAAACTAAAAATAACTACGCTAGGAATGACTTCTGTGCTTTTGGTCATTCTCAACATCTGATGTTAATGCAAAGTTATTTGATGAATTAATTAAGGAATTAATAATTCAACAGATAATTTTAGAACTTGTTTTAAGGAATTAAACCAAGATACTTTCATGTGAATGCTTGAACAGAGAATATATGTTGTCCAGGATTTTACTCTAATATTAGTCAAAGACCAATTCCAGTGATCTTTTATCGCATTTTTCAAATCTTATTTGTGTTTACGTTAACTCTTTATCATAGGTAGGATAGTTTAGAGTAGGTCCCCTAAGTTTTTCACTGAAGTAAGCTACGGGATGACCTTCTTGAATTAAAACAGCTCCTATCCCTACCCCAGATGCATCACATTCTAGTTCAAAGGTTTTGGAAAAATCAGGCAAGACTAGAATAGGTGCATGAGTTAACTTATGTTTCAAGGTCTCAAAAGATAAAACTTGCTTATCACCCCAAATGAAAGGAACATCCTTCTTGACTAGTTCATTCAAAGGAGCAGCTAGGGTAGAGAAGTCTTTTACAAATCTTCTATAAAAGCTGGCTAATCCATGGAAACTTCTCACCTCTCCTACTGGTTTAGGGGTTGGTCATTCTTGTATGGCCTTGATCTTCTCAGGATCAACATGTACACCTTCTTTTCCAACTTTGAATCCAAGGAATATCACACTTTCTTGACAAAAAGTACATTTATGAAAGTTGGCAAAGAGATGATGTTCTCTAAGAAGAAGCAAGACCTTTCTGACATGGCTAAGATGCTCTTGAAAACCTTGACTATAAATTAAGATATCATCAAAGTAGACCACTACAAACCTTCCTATGCATTCCCTAAGGACATGGTTCATTAATCTCATGAATGTACTAGGAGCATGGGTTAAGCCAAAGGGCATGACTAACCATTCATACAAACCAAACTTGGTCTTGAAAGCAGTCTTCCATTCATCGCCTTCTTTAATTCTTATTTGATTATATTCGCTTTTGAGATCAATTTTGGTGAAAATGTTTGCTCCATGTAATTCATCTAACATGTCATTTAATCTAGGAATGGGGTGCCTATATTTGACAGTTATATTATTGATGGCCTTATAGTCTGTACACATTCTCCAAGATCCATCCTTCTTAGGAACCAACAACATAGGCACCGCACAAGGACTTAGGCTCTTCTGGATCCACCCTTTGTTCAATAATTCATTAACTTGTTTCTCTATCTCTTTTGTTTCCATGGGGTTGGTCCTATAGGCTGGCCTATTAGGAAGGCTTGTCCCAGGCACCAAATCTATTTGATGTTCTATCCCCCTCAAAGGTGGTAATCCACTTGGTACCTCTTTAGGAAACAAATAATCAAATTGTTTTAAAAGTTTTTGCAACCCCTTTGGTAGAGAACCAAGTTCATAATTTACTGAAACAAGTGCCTCTTTGCAATAGAGAAGAAAATGAGGTTGTCCAAGCAAAAGATTTTTAGAAACTTTCAAGGTTTGAGGTTGGACAACTTCTTTGGTTGAGGCCTTGTTTACCAAATTCATATTCTTCTCCTTTTTCTCTTTCCTATTTTCCTTTTTCTTTTCTCTATGCAACTTCTTCTTAAGAATTATTTGGTCCTCTCTTACTTGTAAAGGTGTAAGAGGACACAAAACAATTTTCTTGCCCTTGTGTTGAATGGTGATTTTGTTGGTGACTCCATCATGTAGAGCTTGCTTATCAAATTGCCAAGGCCTTCCAAGTAATATGTGCCCAGCTTCCATTGGTACTATATCACAAACAATTTGGTCTTCATATTTTCCAATGGAAATGGGTACACTCACTTGTTCTTTAACTACTATCCCTTCATCCTCTTCAATCCATGAAAGTTTATAAGGTTTAGGATGAGGGGCAGTAGTTAAGCCTAACTTCTCTACCATTCTTGAACTACAACAGTTGCAACAAGAGCCACTATCCACAATCATTGAACATGTCTTTTCAAAAACTTTACATCTTGTGTGGACTAGGTTCTCGCTTTGTGACTGTTCTAGCTCAACATGTTTACTTTCAAGGAGTCTCCTTACCATAAGTAAGTCACCATCACAAGGTAAAGCTTCTTCTTCTTCTTCAGAAGTGGATGTTTGAGACTCACTATATGAAGAACCCTCACTTTCACTTTCATGCTCAAGAATGTAAGTTAACCTTGTATTGCGACACTTAGATGCATAGTGCCCTTTTTCCCCACATCTAAAGCACTTAGTCTCCTTACTTTTATGGTCTCTTGAAGGTTCTTTAACCTTTTCTTTTTTTCTCTCTCCCTCCCTAGACCCATCATACCTTGGCTTAGATAGACTACCCTCCCTCTTGTATTCTCTCTTATGGCCAAAACTAGTAGGGTAGTCCTTCCTAGTGGAGCTTTTCCTCTTGAGTTGTTGTTCCACCCTTACACAAAGTTGGACTAATTCATTGGGATCATTGTAAGGTAACCTTATCTCTTATGTCATAATTAAGTCCACTTTGGAACCTAGCAATTGTTATCCTTGGTTCCTCTCTTATCCCAGCTCTCAACATGAGTAACTCCATTTTTTGCCTATATTCCTCAACACTCATGTTTCTTTGTTGGAGTTTATGAATCTTGTCCATTAACTCCCTATCATAGTAAGCTGGCACATGCCTTCTTCTTAAGGCAAACCTCAACTCATTCCAATACCTAATGGAAGGTAGGTTTCTCAATCTCAGATCTTTGACCAAGGCTGTCCACCAATATAAGGCATAGCCTTGAAAGCTTAAAGAGGCCATAGTTACTCTCCTCTCATCATCTATTTGGTGGCACTCAAACAATTGCTCAACTTTCATCTCCCATTCTAAGTATTCTTCCACATCATCTTTTCCATGTAAAGGAGGAAGATCAATCTTTGGCTCCCTTGGGTGATGCTCTTTTACTCTATGATTTCTCCTAGGAGGTATTTGATAGTGGTCATCATTGTGATGACTACTATAATGCTGAGGTTCACTAGGTGGAGAGGATGTATCTCCAAGGTATTCTCTTTTTCTATGTGTAGACCCTTCTTTCCTTTTACCCTTGTCTTGATTGATCAAAAGTTGACCAATCATATTCTTGAGCTCACTAATCTCTTTGTCCTTTTATTGGAACTTTTGCTCAAATTCCTCTCTCAGTTGTAAGCTCTCACTTTTAGGTCTCATACTTCCTTGGACACTAGATTGACTCATTCTTGTCAAGTATGTAGAAATAATTTTCACAAGGTTTTCAAAAACTTGCACAAGTAATGAGTGAAAAGATTTTCACAAACTTTCTTTGTTTTTTGTGAAAAATTTCTAAAGAGATTCTAGAGGTAAAAAAATGTTTCCAAGTAGCTCCCAGGAAGAAGAGGTGAGTCACAGGTGGACAAGCTTAGAAACCAAGTTCTTCCTTAGCCAGAGTTTCCTTAGAGTTATCTTTTACCTTAGTTTCTAAGTAGAAATTCTTCAAAATATTTTCAAATGGTAATAAAATGCTCCTAAAAACAAAAGAAGGTTTAGCTATATGCTATGCAATCCTATATACCACGGAGACTTAAAACAAAAAGATCACACAAGCAATTTAAAGAAAGCAATAAGGATGCAAAATGTAAATGTTAGACGGCCCTAAGTGAAAGTGAAAGTGACATTTGGAGCCCCTTGACACACTTCCACACTAAAGAAACAAAATTAAACTATTACAATGTTCAAATATGATCTTGGAATTGCTTCAAGAGCATTTTCCCAAGTCACTTAGTCAAAGAAACGAAAATCAACTTTAAACAGCAAAGGTTCCGTGATATGTGGTGTAAACAAACTTAAAATAAAGCCTAAAACTAATGTAAGCTTCACTCTCTTGCTGCTGCAGATTGCTACTCCAAAACAGATTGCACTTCAAGCTTTTCTGGTGTATTTTTAGTTGCTGGAACAACAGAGTTGCAGCTGCTCAAAAGCTCCCTTTTTTGTTTCCACTTTAGCCCCCTTTTCACTTCCTAAAATGCTTCCTCAGTAGGTGAAAGTTTCTTCTTCTGGATGCCTCACAATAGCTACCACAGCACCTCAAGATTCCACTAAAAACACACCAAACAGAATTAGCAAACTGCACCAGAATTTCAAACCAGATTTTTGAATGTTTCACAATTTGGAAGCCAAGAATGAGGAAATCAAATGGGAACATGGATGGAATAACAACAAGCACTCAAAAGGAACCTAATAATGGCACTAGAACAGATTAAGAAAGCAATAAAAACGAAAGTAGCAGATTACAAACTTAGCTAGACCAAACTGTTTGATATTTTACAAAAGTGTTTGATAAAATGCCCTAATGAAATTCAGATTTTGAGTTTTAGGGCTTGTAAACTGGATTGCACGGTTCTTTAAGCTTTTTAACACTTGATATTACTTATTTTGATCATTTATTTTCATTTTCAAACATTGAACCAGCTTTTTCCACAATCCAGAAATAAATTTGCACAAAAATACCAAAATAGTGGCTGGAAGTGTATTCTGCACCAGAAAAAGTGGACTGAAATGGTGGTTTTAAACCCAAAATTGATTGGAAGTCATTCAGCAGTTCAATTGATGTATCAAACAACTTTGTATCATCATTTTAAAGATGTTTAAACATTGAAACAACTGGAAAACAGATTGCAATGTGAATTCACTGGTTCACTTCCATTTCAATTCAAAAGATGTTGGTTCAAACTGTAAATCTGCATATATACTAATTTTTGACCAAATGAATAGTTTGAGCAACTTTTAATCATTTGACCAAACGTGCTTGGGCTCACGTGAGCTGGGATGTCCATTTGGTGCATCTGCGCTGGAGCCCCCCTGCATGAGGGCGCTTGAGCGGCCTAGGTGCTAATTCCTTGAAGAGTGCTTTTCCCAAATCTGATTGGTTGACCATGGTTCTTGCCTTTATTGTATCCTACAAACAAAACAACCATATAGTATTAAAAGAGGAATCCTTCTAAGATATAGAGAAAGAAAATCAAGAAAGATCCTTTAAAAGTTCTTCTTCTACATCCCTTTCCTAGCCTTAACATGAATTAATACTCCTTTAGATGGCTTGCCTAATTAGGTTTCCATCACTTAAGGGGTTCCATTAGATATTTAATGAAGTAGAGTCGAGTTTAACTCACTCTTGATTATGTAATATTATTCACCACTCTCGGTATCCCTAGACGCTCTCAATACCATTAAGAAAATGCGTCTAGTTTAGTTTTCCCCACTTCTGCTTGCGTAATATTATTCACCACTCCTGGTATCTCTGATTAGCGAATAACCTCTAGTTACCCTAGATTAGTTGAGTATTCGCACCATGCCTGCTACTCAACAACCCCACTGAGATTTCCTTTGAGTATTAGCACCACTCCTAGTACTCATCAACCTTGTTGATATTTCCTTGAGTTTCAGCCACTCCTGGTTGTGTAGTATTCTTCACCACTCTTGGTATCCCTTATCAGTGAATAACCTCTAGTTACCCTAAATCAGTTGAGTATTCACACCACTCTTGGTACTAGATGATCTCTCCTAGATTTCCTTAACCTTTCAGAGTTAAGTTATAAGTGTTTTTGATTCTCTCCAGAAGTGGAATCATACATTTCTTACAATACAAAATACAAAATAGTCTAAACACTCGCAGATGTTTCTCTCATCTCTTTATTTTTCTCTCCTTACACAAGTAAGCATGTAATACATTGAAGTACTAGAGGCATGCTTTACTTTTCTCTTCTCTCTTTCTCTCATGTGATAAATGTAGAAATAATGATGCCTATAATCTTAACCAAGAGGGGGGAGGAGGGTGAATTGGTTAGCCCTTTAAAAAATTTGATCTTTCAAAAGCTTTTCAAAAATATTTAAGGTTTCTTGGAATGCAATATAAAAAGTATATGAATCAACAATACAAGAGAAGGAAGAAAAAAAACAACACAAAGATTTATACTGGTTCGGCCAAGCCTACATCCAGTCTTTCTTCAACAACTTGAGTTGAAAGGAACCACTATAGTGATAAAGTTTACAAGCAAGAAAACAGAGAACTCCCCTCTCAATGCACTCTCTTTCCCCAACTCAATACCACCTACAGTGCAAGATGTGAATCACCTCACAATCTCACAATCCATAAAGCAATCCCAACTCTAATATGCAGAACACACACGTTCTTTTCCTGGCTCACAGCAACAGGGCACACAATCCTCTTGATTGTAGGCAGACACTAATCTCCAAGAATACACCTCAAGTGCAGAATATGATTAGCAATGTGTAAGAACAACTATCTTGTAAGAACATTTATGAATTTCTTTCCAAATGAGTGATCTTAATTCTCAAGGAAGTTTAGGACGCTCCTGCAATTCAATACTCAACAAACAAATCATTTATGAAAGTGTAAAATCATTAATTCGTATGGAAGTAGCGCGCAATGCGCCTATTTATAGAATTTTCAAACTCTAACGCAGTTTAATCAATTAAGCACATAATGTAATCTGTTAGGTTTTTTCCTTCTACTTTAACAATTTTACATTTGTTTCAGATTTAATAGATTAAATGGTGCATGCAATCGTTTATGTAAATCATACAAGCCAACAATAAACAAATATGACCGAAGACAGTTAGGGCTTTTAATGTAAATGATTTCATAAGATACACATTTTAATCGATTAGGAAACTAATGTAATCAGTTAAGTTCCATACTTAAGAAAATTTGAAAACATTTTCTCTTTCAATCACACCAATGCACTCAGCAAACACATGTTGACATAACAACGTGTTTGAATCGATTATACAACTAATGTGATCAATTAAATCACAGTAGTTTTGCTCCTGTTAATCATATTAAGAAATATATGGAAATTTAACAGATTATATAAACAATATAGTCGATTATTTCTTCCAGATATGCAATGTGCATTATGTTTCAACCAATGATTCATTTCATACAATGAATGTATATACCAATCAGTTCAAGAAAAAACATAGTAAAGATCAATGAACTGTTTCGCCATTTGTTGTGCAAGAAACTATAAAACATTTCTTTTTTTCATCATAGAAAACTTATATGTGAGATGGATTTTGCTATACATAGCTCCCCCTATTAACAATCTCCCCCTTTTTTGATGATGCATAACAAGAAATCTGTTTTCAAGTTACTCCCCTCCTTTGGGCATTAGCAAAAAATGGCATAACAAGTAACATGGAAATCAAGTGCTAAAAAGAGAGATCAAAATAAATTCCTTACAAACCACTGAAGAATGTGATGCTCCCCCTATCATGAAGCAATGTAGCACTTCTAAAAAATGAGCAATATAAGATTTTTCATAATGTAAATCAGAGCTCAATTTTTAAATTCAAAATAGTATAACAGTATATAAATGTATACAGATCAGAGTATATATACTTATTTCAAAATATATCATAATGTGCAATTTGCAAGTACTCAATATGATTTATGCAAATAAGATGAAGCAAAGTGTATGATTGTAGTGTCAATCCATGATATCCGCTAATACTGTAGCAAAATGTATGAACAATGTTAAGAACATCTGCAGCAGTGGTGCCTTTTTCAAAATGATGCACATATTGTTTTTTTCAAAATGTTTTTTATCAATATGCAAAAAATGACATTTAAGATGAGATATCTTCATATTTTCTCTCCTCTTCATCATCATCATCTTCTTTCTTCTAGTCTTTTATTTATAAGCCATAAGGATATAGCCTTTGTGACGATGCTACTCTTGAGATTTGACAATATGACCGTTTTACAAAGTTTGTCTTGAGATTTGTACATTTTGGCTATTGGTGCTGATGTCAATCGTAGGATGGTGTACTTTGTTAGAGAAGGTGTGCTTTTCAAAGCCTTTAACAAAAGTGATTTTGACTTGTCTTTTTGGCACAACTATTGATAATATGATAAGAGCTCTTCTTTGTCTTTTTCTCAACGTTTATTTTGGTAACCATATGAACGTTGGTAGTGATTGTCCTGCACAAGACAAATACATATATAACGAATTTATTTATTATTAATGTTTTATCTTTTATTTTAGGATTCTTGTGCTTTGTTGTGTCTTGTTATTACTTTAGCTTGAGAGTTTTCTAGTGTTTTACTTCATTGAGGTTTGTTTCTTCACACGTTTTATATTGTTGTTTTCTTGGAAGAGATCATTTCGTGAATGTCTTTCCTTTTACCTACTTCTGATATAATTTTGATTTATGATCAGTTTATCAAATGTTGCTTTTGTTGTTTTTGAGCATTGAGCATTAAGTGTCATTTAATGCTTTGCTTAAAACAAAGGTAGCGTTTTTCGATCAAGCTCTTTTCTTTAAGGATACCAAGCACAAATATATACTTCATCATAAGATGAAGTATTTGTTAAGCTCATGGCATCGTTTAGTCAAGTAAACGCTTTTTTAGCTTTTGTCTCTTTTTAGACAGATAATGTTTAGCTTGCTTAAGCTTTCTTACACATTTTAATAGTTAAATCTTTTAATATATTTTGTCAGAGACATTGTCTCGACCTATTTTATTTTCAAGAGATCCTGAATTCCTATTCAAGGTATTATAAGCATTGTGCATTTAACTCAATCTCTCTTGAACGCTTTTAGGAAGAACATTGTTTAGCCATGCATCTGGTGTTTTTAGCCTATATGTTTTTCTATTTCCTAAGACCTAAGTGTTTTCTTATGTTTTACTATGTTGAGGATTTCGGTTATGTGTTTTGGGTTTCATGTTCTAGGTCTTTTGTTTTCACCCTATGTTCTTGGATTGTTAATCAAAGTTGTTTTCTGGAGTCTTGAGTTGTTTTTCTTAATCCTTAGTTTATTTTTTTTATTAATTCTTTCTCCTAGATGATCATTTATAGTTTTTGGTTATGTTCTTCCTATTCAGAGTTTTATCCTACAATTTTTGTCCTATTATTTCAGGCCTTTTTGTTTTCTACTCTATTTCTTGAGCCATTGTATTTTAATTTCCCTTTCTTGGCTCATGGCTTTGTGTTCATCTATCCAGGGTTCTCTAATTTCTTCTAGCTTAGAGTTTATTTTCTATCTGAAGATTGGTCTTCTAACTTGGGTTTTACTATCCTAGTATCTAACTAAATGTAGGTTTCCTAATTTAGGTTTGGGATTTTCTGACTAAGTGTTTTTCTAACCTAGTGTCTAACTAAAGGTTGGTTTCCTAATTTAGGTTTGGGGTTTTCTGACTTAGTGTTTTACTATCCTAAGGGTTTTCATTTTCTTAGCCTAGATGTTTTAACGTATTTGGTTTGCTAAGTGTTTTTCTAGTTTTGGGGTTAGCTTTCCATACACAAAGACTTCTTCATTTGATGTTATTTACACTAACACAAAAATAGCTTTTAACGTCTGTTATTTTAGGCTTTTGACATCTGTTAAACGTTTGACGTCATTGCATAAGACATAAATTGACGTCTGTTGTCTTTGAATAGACGTCAATTCACATCTGTTGCCTTTATAACAAACGTTAACTGACGTCTTTTGTAAGAACAACAAACATCTATTTTTGGGTTTTTTTTTAAAAAAAAAAATTTGCTGCCGTGAAGATGAGGGAGTAGACAAGTTTTGTTGTGAGGATGAGGAGAAAAACACGCACAATAGCGGTTCGAAAATCACCGTCGTAGTTGTCCTAGAATGCGCCCAAGAACTGCACTAAAAGCAAATGAAAACGTATTTTAATCGGTGCAAATTAAAGATAAGGGTTCCAAACGTAATATAATCGGTGCAAAATGATTTTAAACAGTTCAAAATGGAAGAAAACTTACTTGAACGTTAATGGCAAACGAGAGAATGCAGAGGAAGAAACTCACGACACTAAAGAGTCATGTAATTACTTAACTAATTAAGACTTTGAAGAACAATTTTGGGTTTTTAAATGTAAAAAGTGGAAAAGTAAACATGAATGCAATTTTGATCAATTAAAGAGAAACATAAAAGTGAATGAATGATGTTTGTATTATGAGATGAGTATGTTGTTGGGATTTAGATTTCACCTATTCACTATCGTGCATATATGAATTCTTCTTCTTCTTTAACTATTAATATCACTTTCTAAATTACTTAAAACCCGATGTCTCGGTGAAGAAAGCATATCCTTAATTACTAGATCACAATGTCTTGTCTCCCTAATAATTAATTATGCATTACAATTGGAAGCTTAAGATAACCAAGTGTTCTCTCCCTATGTCTAGGCAATAGTTCCCTTGGGAGAAATTCCCCAGATCATGAAGTGTAAGATATCTGTCGATACTCAGACAAATCAAATAGCATGCCATGAATGAGTTAAACATAACAAACATATAACAAAGGAGAAAAACCCTAACAATTAATGAAAGAAGCATGAATAACTCAGAGCAAATTCAAATACATATGAGTTGATGAGGTTACATCTTCCCTAACAACATATAAGGTTTAGTTCTCCATTGTCATGGAGAAACTAGATGAACAATGGAATAAGAACGAAAGATAAACCCTAAAAACCGAAGAGGAGAGCTTCCGCATCCAATTATGTCTCCAGAGAGTCGAAAAGTGCGAATTTGCATCCCTTCTGTCAAAAGATATCTCCTCCAAAACATGCAAATCATTAAATAGGGCTAAATTGGATCATGGGCCAACATCGCAGGTGCTTAGTGCCCCAACTTAGAGCGCTCAAGCGAGCTTGCGAGAGAAGTGGCGCTCAGCGCCCCTTGAAGGGTGCCAAGGCGTGAAACGGCACTCGAAGACTGGCGCTTAGCGCCCTTGAAAGGGTCCCCAGGTGTGGAAGCGAGACATCCTACGCTCAACGCCCCGGAAAGGGCGCCCAGGCGTGGTTGCGAGGCATCCTACGCTCAGGGCCCAAGAAAAGGGCGCCCAAGCATCCTACGACCTTTTGTAGCCTTCTTTTCTGGTGCTTTTTCATTCCTTTCTAGGTTCCAACTCCTTGCTACTTTAACTCCTCTTCCAAATCATTCCAATTTCCTAAAAAATCAAGGTAATTTAGTGATAAAATCCTCAAGTATAACCTCAACTCTCTTATTCACAAAAGTAAACTAATAGCAAGAGATCAAGCAAGTTTCTAAGTCAAAAGGGGTTCATTTAGTATCAAAATTGAATCAGAAATAACGGTGAATTCAACCATTATCACCTGTCACATATATTGAATTAGTTCATATGATAGCAATTTGTTAATTAGAAATTGAATAATATCAACTATACTAACATGTCATTTCTTTGATGTCCGACTTTGTACAAAGAGGCGCCAAGTCTCCTCATCAATGGTCTTATATTTTGCACATGGAGACTCATTTTTTTTGCCCCAAATATATATCTCGAGCTCAACTTAGTCTTAAAACCCCGGAATTTCTTAGTAATAGATGATAAACACTTATTTCTAAGTGTTGCGACATTTGGAATGTCAAATATGGTTGGTAATAAACATAATAAAGTTGTATCAGTGCAAAATTATCAATAAAAATAAATGATATTAATTAACTTACCAATAGATCGTTCCATATAATGTTTCGATCAACCTCGGACACATGTTCAAAAGATGGAGTTAAAATATTAATCCTATCACGGGCCAGTACTCCAAGGTATGATCTGAAGGCATTTGCATTTGGGCCATATGCCACACTAGTGATGACATTAACATTCACAAATGTCCTTTCACCACTATTTCTTTTGACGATCAATTATTTCAACCTGGTGGCTCCTCTAATAGGTCTGGATGAGGGAGCGTCATCCCCTGATGAATGTGGGTGGTCAGCCATATATCTGTCAAAATAAATAACAACATGAAATATTAATAAAAAACTTATGTAATATCATATAATTTAACAAAACATGTAATAGGGGTCATATGAAATATTAATAAAAGACTTATGTAATATTAATAAAAAACTTATACACAAATTTGAAATTCATACATAAATAAATGGATTGGTCAAATGTACATCCCCTCATCATGATCTGACCGAATTGCATGTACATCGTCAAGTAAAGGGTGGTCATCCAAATTTGTCGTTGTTTTCAATGAATGGTTGTCAGCAATATGAATATTAATCAGATTGTCTTCGTTAACTTCAATTTGTTTTTTGCCTTGAAGAGCGACATACTGTTAACAGATTGGCAAGTGTACCAAATCGTATCAAGTAATATAAAATGGTAAGACCAAGTATCATTTTCCAAGAGACTCACGACACTAAACAATCATGTAATTACTTAACTAATTAAGACTGAAAAGATATTTTGTTGGTTTTTAAATGCAAATGCAACAAAAAATAAACATGAAAGCAAGATATTCAACTGCTATGCTCCATTCAGTTTTTTAGCAGTGTTCAACCTTCAACTGTTTTCAACACCGCTTAGTCCTCAACTTATGTTCGGCCAGTGTTAGTGACCGTTCGGGGTTCAACTAAGTTTCGCCAATATTCAACTTCGTTCGGTCTTTTACTGCGTTCGGCCTTCAATTGTTACACTTCGTCCGACCTTCATTTATTACGACTGTTCGGTCTTAGTTATGCCTTTGCTCTGTTGTCAGGTTCAATTCTTTCTACCACCACTTCAGCTTCCAACCGCTCGGTCTCGTTCATGCCCCGCTTGGTCTTGGTCATGCCTTCTACCATTTGGTCTTAAGTTGTGTTCGTCCATGAACAGTGTTCGGCCATAAACAGTATTCGACCTTTATCTGTTATATGTCATTCGGCCTTAAACTGCTCAATGACCGTTTGGTCTTAACTGCTCAGTTCTGGTGTCTTTTCTTATACAGAAATGCTTTTAAACTCATACAACAGAAGTCTTCTTATTCTTCACTTTGTAACATCATCAAAATCATTATCTTCAAGATACCAATGCTCCTCATTGGTAACACGTCCCTCTCTTGATATCCATTGAATGACTTTTTTAACCTTCGATATGGATGATTATATTTTAAAAATCTCCGATGACGCAGATACACCGTCTTCTTTTCGTGTTTCAATTGTTGAGCTCCAGTGTTTTCTTCACATATAGGACATGCTTTAATGGTGCAAAATAACATTGTACACATCACAAAAGTTTCAGAAGCGAAGGCATGAAATATTTCAACCCCATCAACCCACAACAACTTCAAGTCTTCAACTAGTGGGCTTAGATAAACATCTATGTCATTTCCAGGCTGCTTTGGACAAGATATCATCATAGATAACATCTCGTACTTCCTCTTCATGCACAATGCAGGAGATAAGTTTTAAATTATCAAAATAACTAGCCAACAACTGTGATTGGTACTTAAATTACCAAATGGGTTCATTCCATCAGTGGCTAAACCAAGCCAAGATTTCTACATTCTTGACTAAATTGGGGGAATTGTTGATCAATATTTTTCCATTGCTTTAAATCAGCTAGGTGATGAAGCAACTCATCAATTTTTCTCTCATCTACATGCCATCTAAGGATTTTAGAATCTTTTTGATTTGCAAGCAAATGCTTAAGTCTGAGCACAATTGAAAGGTACCAAACTACTTTCAAAGCAAATCCATTTTTTTCTATCTAACCATTATCTTCACTATTATTTTTTTACTTGTATCGTGATAACCCACATTTTGGACACTTTTTCAAAAATTCAAACTCTTTCCTATATAAAATGCAGTCATTAGGACAAACATGTATCCTTTTATACTCCATACCCATTAGACAAAGAATTTTTTCGCATCATAATTACGAGTGGGTACTGTATTTCCATCTGGCAGCATTTCATTAAAAAATGTAAACAATTCTATGAAACTCTTATCAGTGCATCCATTGGTCGCCTTCAAATTCATGACCCTTAACACTGTTGACAATCGTGTGAACTTAGTTGAACCGACAAACAAAAGTGTTTCCGCATCAGTCGACATTGTCTCATACACATGAGATTTAACAAAATTTTATGCGCCAACAACGCGGATCATGTCCTCTAATTTGTCTTCACCCAGTCGATCTTCTCCCATGGTGGAATCAATAACATTCTCAATTTGGGAGACAGTCGGAAAGTGTATTTCTTTGTCGTGCCATATCCATGTTGTATAGCATCGTAGGAAACCATCACATATAAGATGCTCCCTAATTTGGGTTGCGTTCATCTTTCTCCCATTCAAATAATTCACACAAGGGCATCTAAACTTCACTTCATCATTACTTCTACCCTCATTATGTTGCACAAATTGTATAAATTCCTCTACCCCTCTCTTGTACTCAGCACTAATGCGTGGTAAATTAATCCAATTTCGATCAATACGTAAATATTCTACAAAATTACAATCATACAATCATACAATTATACAATTATTCAACATACAATCAATTTAATCATACAATCGTACAATTTATAAGCATTCAAAAGATCAATTCAAACATTCAATCTTACAAAATTATTTATATTCAACATAGAAAAAATTAAAAATTAACAAAATAAAATGAATAAACACAATAATAGGAACCTGGGACCGTGAAAAACTAGACAACAATGAAGAAGATGCGACAACCTGCGTTCTGAAACAAATCAAATTTCAAATAAAAACACAATACCTACACAAAAATACAACAAAACGTAAGTTTGATCATCCAAAACAATCAAAAACACATCAAACTAATCCAAAAACGCAAAAATGATGAAGAACGTCGTTCTATAGTGACGACGACGACGCAACTGTGGCGTAAGGAGACCAGGAACTCGCGTGGCGCAACTGTGGCGGAAGAAGAAGAAGAAATCGCAAAAACCAAACGAAAATGAGGTTTGGAACGATTTTGATGGGTGATAATGTCAAATAAGCGTCGACGATGACCACGGAAACAACAAAATGAGAGAAAATGCAATGGCGCGCAGCAATAGTAGAGGAATGTTTCTTTTTTGCGAGGAGGAAGACGATACTGCTCATGCATTTTCTTTTTTTTAACCTACGAGAACTTTATTACCTCGGCTCCTAATAAAACCGAAGCAGTAAGAGGTATATGGCCTCGGTTCCCCCTAAAACCGAGGCCTATACACGTAAAAAATCAAAATAAATTTGAAATGGCAATTTTGAAATTTTTTTCATCCCTTTGGCCTCGGTTTACCGCTAAACCGGGGCCAAATCCTCTGTCAAAAATTACATTTTACTTAAATATTTTAAAATTGTTCAGATCAGGGTCTATGGCCTCGGTTCCCAGGGTTCTATGGCCTTGGTTCCCCTGAGAACCGAGGCCAAATCCCTGACGGTGTAACTGCCAACTTTAATGTATGCTGCAAACGTGGGATGTCAGCATTTTGGAAGGGGTCTATGGCCTCGGTTCCCCTGAGAACCGAAGCAAAATCCCTAACCGTCTGACTACAACCTTTATGAAAACAGATTGTAGATGTGGAATGTCAGACTCTTGCAGGGGTTTTTAGCCTCGGTTCTGCAGACAATTGAGGCCAAAAGCCCTGTACAGAGATTTTCATTAGACAGCTAACTGGATTGTTAGTGTCTTGTAGTGGAGTTTGTCCTCGGTTCTGTAGGTAACTGAGGCAACAAGAGGTATATGGCATCGGTTGAAAAGCAACTGAGGCCTATACGTTCATGAAAATTTCAAAAATGTCACCACGCCATTGTATGCTTCGGTTTCTGGTGAATAGAGGCATAACGGGCGCGGTAACATCTCTTTATTTTACTAGTGCCAGTTCTCTTCAAACAGGGGAGAATGATAAGAAATATTCAAGTGGTATGAATTTAAAGACAAATTCTTTTCAAGAAGAGGGTATGATAGAAGAACTTGAGGAAAAACATTTTCAATTCAAAGGATTTATGACAAGATCAAAGATAAAAACACGTCTCGTTGAAGTTTATAATGTTCCATGAAGAGGAGGATGAAAATCTCAAGCTTAAAAATTAAATACATAGTAATTTTATTATAATTTTATGGAAGGTTAAATTCACTAGGTAAGGTAGCTTACGTGTCTATATATAAAATTACTAAAAATTGGTCTCCGTAAAAAAATTCCAGTAAAGAAAGTAAAGAAAATGCTACACTAGATGAAAATTTGACACTAGAAACCGAGTTCCTACTTTCAAACACATACTTTTATCCGTTCCTAAACTCTAAATCTTAAAGAAAAATATCAAACCTCTCTTAATAGTTCGTCCATACACCAAATTCTAGATAGGTTACATGACAGGAATTATAAAAGAAAAGGTTAGAAATTTAGTTTCAGGAAAGTCGTATTCGCAGTATTAAGTGCTATCCAAAAAATAAAATTGAAGGAGTCTATTTCAATAAATTTATATTAAATGACTATTATTTGTGGAAAGAAAATAACCTCTAGCCTCAGTTCATCATCTGGCTTCACTTTTGTCAACATTGTTTTAACAAAAAGCCAATAAGAATATTTAAACGTAAGAACGCTTGACTTTGGCTTTTAGAAGCTATAAAATATAGGGTGACAAAGAGACAAGAGAGAAGAGACAAGAGATAGGAGCCGAGACAGAGCCTTCATTTCAAGGCTGATTAATTTTTATGATTTTTAAATAATAATGATTCTTAAAAATTACAACTACGCTTAAAAAACAAATGAAATAGAGTAATGACTTACAGTCTTTTAAATTTCATACATACGTCATGAATTGAGACTGTAATATAATTTAGATTTATATTTGAATTTCCAACACTTCAGTCTATCCTAAAATAATATTAAATTTATATGAAATTAGTATTATTTGTGGAAAAAAAATCACCTCCAGCGTGGATTGATCCATCGTTGCTTGACTTTTGTAAAACAATGTACCACGTTATGAATAAAAAGTGAGCGTAAGGTGTAGGTTTGGAGTAGGAGGGGTAGTATAAAAGAGGTGTTATATATGATAGATTGAAGCATATATAAAATTGGTAGGTTATGAAAAAGAAGATGGGAAACTGTGGGATGCTAGTTTTGTTGGTTATGCTACTGATTTCGAAGCCTACAACACTTGCTGAGTTGAGCAGTGAAGGTTCACTTGTGCAACATATGAAGCCAGTACGTCTTGCTGCCATTGTACCACGACACCCACCAACCCCACCAACCCCTAGGATGCGGCCTCCTCCCATCGATACCCCGGGGATTGGAATCCCACCCCGACGTCCGAGGCCGCCTCCGACACACGGACCTAAAAACCACTATGCTCCGTTGCCCTAGCCTAGCACTATTTTCTACCATAAACAATATTTCTCATCTTTCACTAAATAAATAAACATCTCTTCACTTTCTTCTTTCTCTTCTATAAGGAAATTGTACTCCCAAACAAATTTATATATAAATTTTGCAACTTCCTTTGCTAGTTTGATGATATGTAATATTCAAATTTATCTCGAGTTAGTATCTTTTTAGTATTTCTTACAATAGATTCAATTATCATTGATTAACATTATTAGACACAAAAACATCTATTTATTCTTTTATTTATGAAAATCTTTTTATCAAGAGAACACTACAAAAATAAAAAATTTTAGTAGGGGTTATTTTTTACGTTACCGAGGGTTTTAACTCCTGGAAAATACATTTCCTGTGGTTACAAAAATCACTGGGAAAAGCAGTGTCACAAAATTACCGATGGTTTTCTGTAAAATCGCCCCTATTTCTAGAGGTTTCTAGAACTGCTGGAATTGACCAAGGTTCTCTGAAACCGCCCATATTTCCAGGAGTTTATGGAAAACCGCCGGTAATTACCAAGGGTTTCTGGAAAATCGTTGGTAATTACCAGGGGTTTTCCAAAACCGTCGGAAAATCATTTTTAAAAAAATAAATAAAATACTTGATCTTGAGTAGGAGCTAAGGAAAGCTAAAATCTTTGAACTCGTAGCCAGTGCCCAGCAACTAAATGCCCCTACAAAACAAAAAACATGACATTGAGCCAGTGTTATGAATATGAGAGGCTCAAATATAACAAAGGCTCTGAAAAAATTGTTTACAGAAAATATAAAATAGTAGGAAGAATATGAAAATGACAAATGTCACAAAAAGAAGGCTCGTACTCCAATCTATCAATAAATAATTATTGTCATAAATATATTCCAAAATACATAAAATAAACAAAACTTAGGGAAAAACATAAATGGCAAGGCTAACAAATAGGTTTCTAACATGTTGTTAATAAAGTCCCTATTTTTAACATGTTGGTAGTCAAACATAGGTTGCGCAATTCCATCAAAAGTGCAGTTTAAACTGTTTAGAGTCCAATATGTATCACGACTACATTGTTGAACTTACTCTTGCTTAGAGCCCAATGCAATTTTATAAGGCAATATACAAGCATTAAAATGAAATGTATATATTTAAATAAGCATGAACGATGACATAGTTTCATAAGACCATATACAAGCTTAACATACTAACATATAATAAACTTTTACTAATGAGATAAAAATACCAATCTTCCTTAACTTTAATGATTTGATTGTCAGAATATTGTTGACATCTACGATTCGGAAAATACTACAATAAAGAAAAATAGTATAAAATTAGTCAATTAAAATTCTAGTACAAATTAATTATATATACAATCAAGATAACTTACATATCGATTGGCATTACCCCTCCTTCATAATGTTAAACTTAGAGAACATTGAGCCAAAAAAATGTGTCACCTTTTGCTGGAGAACTTTCATATAAATACACATGATTACAATCAGTCAAGCTGATTTTCAGCCCACTAAATAAGTTAAATTGCAATATATACATTAACTACAGTTAATTATCCTAATTAACAGAATAACCGTTACAAAATAAATATACAATTGCAAATCTTTTGCCATTCATTCTGTTGACATCCCCCCTCAAATTGATGCTGGTGAATCTACAAGCATCAATTTGCCAAGTAGAAACTTGTGACGCTTGCGTGGCAACGATTTAGTGAAAATGTCAGCTATTTGAATGGATGTTGAAACATGTGGTAGATTAATGACTCTACAATCATATGCTTCTCAGATAGAGTGACAATCAACCTATATTTAACATTAACTTCCATTGGAGTGTCAACATGGGTAGCATTGGTGAGTCCCACCAGCTGGACCAAATCTTGAATATATTTATGTTGGTTTACGAAAATGCCTTCAGGATGGTAATGCACCTCTAAACCCAAGAAATAATTGAGATAACCTAACTCTTTCATGTTAAAATTTGAATACAACATTTGTTTGATTCTAGAAATAACATCTTGATTAGAACCAGTGACCACAATGTCATCCACATATACAAGAAGTACGACGATGCCTTTAGGAGTCCGTTGAAGGAAAAGTGATGGACCATACTGACTTTGATTGAAAGAAAAACCAAGAAGAGTTGAGTGAAACTTTTCAAACCATACTCTTGGGGCCTGTTTCAATCCATATGAAGAGTGTTTCAATTTGCAAACAATATTCGGGGAGAGGGTCGACATACCACCAAGAAGTGTGATGTAAACTTCCTCCTTAAGGTCACCAAGGAGGAATGCATTTTTGACATCCATTTGATGTAATGGACAAGATTTGGATGCAGAAAGAGCAAGGATAGTGCTCATAGTAGTCATCTTGGCAACTAGAGCAAAAGTCTCATCATAGTCTAGGCCATACTCTTGCTTATTTCCAAGCACAACCAGTCGCGCCTTGTAACGGTCTATGGAGTCATCTGAACGCAGCATTATAGAGAACACAAACTTGCTGCCTAAGGGTTTAACAGATGGAGGACATGGCACTATATTCCATGTCTGATTTTCTTCCAAGGCGAGAAGTTTGCTTTCAATAGCTTTTTGCCAACATTCATTCTTCATTGCCTGTTTATAAGAAGAAAGAATAGTAATAAATGATAATGTTGCTGTCATGGAACAGATATACCTTTCTGGGGGCTTACCAATGCGTGAACTATGTCGTAAAGGAGCTGGTTCTGGTTATGGAGCTTGTACTGGATCAACATCCAAGGAATTATCTTGAAGGGGCCCATGTGATTGTGGTAGGTGATGGTGAGTGGCAGTATTTCGCCTTTGATAGGTCAATAGAGGTCTAGATGATGAGTGACCTGCAGAAGAATTAGAAAACAATGGCAAAACAGAAATTGGAGAAGGGAACGAGTCATGATGGTTTGCAAAAAAATATACACTTTCTAGAAAAATGACATTTCGAGAGACCCGAATCCAATGAAGGTTAGGATCATAACATAGAAATCCCTTTTGATGAGGAGAATAGCCAAGAAAAGCACATTCAACATATTGTGTAGTGAGCTTGGTGTGTCGTGTGGAGGAAGATGGACATAACATGCACAACCGAAGATACGAAGAGTGGAGTAATCGGGTGGGTGACCAAATAATCGAGTGAAAGGAGATGCATTACTTATAGAAGGAGATGACAATCTGTTTATAAGATGAACAATAGTGGAAAGGGCTTCACACCAAAATTGTGATGGTACATGCGACTCTAGCAAAAGGGTGCGGACAACATCTAGTAAATGGCGATTTTTCCGTTCAGCTACCCCATTTTGTTAGGGGGTTGATGGGCATGATCTTTGAGATAAAATGCCATTGGATTGCAAGAATTCCTGAAATAATGTACCTATTGCTTGGCCATGCCACAAATGTACCTATTGCTTGTCTTATTGTCATGATGTCATCATCAACATTAGGTACATGAAAGGAACATTTGGCTCTAGAGTAATATCTACACTAACTTTTACATGTTCATTAGGTAGAGATCTACCATGTAGTGTATCACTTTTAATATTATGCAATTTCCTATGGGCAACTAAGCAAAGTAATGGTGATGATACAAACAATTTACAACTTGATACTCGATACACTGTAAAATATAGTTATAAGAGAATCTCCAATGTGAATAAATGTGGAGATTTATAAAAGTTTAAATTAAGCAACTTAAACTAATATTGAAGCTAATGTAGATAAGTTAGTTACCTTGAGTAAACTATTTGATGAAATTGTGTAACTCGCATGGCCACTGTTGACACCATTATCAGTTTGTGCTATATTATTTGTCGTTCCATTTTCTCGAAGTGAAATAATGTCATTCTTCATTTGTGCTATTCTTTCAGTCATGTCTTTTATTTTAGCAGTCAATGTATCATGCTTGTTGATAAGGAGAGCATTAGACTCCAAACATATTGGTTTTTGATGATGAGTGGTTAACAATGAATAGAATATATGTTTCTAGTAGTATTTATCGATTACATAAGTAATCTAATCCATTAAAAGAAATCAGTACACATAGAAAGCGAAAATAGAGCAAAAATGTCTATTATAATCGATTACATAAATTGCATAATCGATTAAAACAAAGAGATAGGTGTAATCTGTTATGCAGATAGTATAATCTATTAGACAAGGAGAATGAAAGTGAAACAAGGTATAATGTTATTTTAATCGATTACATAAGTAGCATAATCAATTAAAATAGAAAACAATGGTCTAATCCATTATGCTAGTAACCTAATACGTTAGGTTAGTTTATAGAAGCAATATTAAGCATAATTGTCAAAATAATCGATTATATAAGTGATCTAATCGATTAAAATAGAAAGAAAAGCATAATCAATTACGTTATAAACCTAATCGATTAAACTGTGACAAGATATGATTTTCTATATAAATTAGATTAGAGACCTGACTCTTTAATGTTTTAATTGGCATATACTAACATTCTCTCTGAGTTTTGAGTACAGGCATTCTCAAGAAGAGTTCTTGGAGGTTTTGAAGATACATTGGTGAAAAAGAAATTAAGAAACCCATCAAGACTCATCATAGCTTATTTTTTCTGATATTTCTGCACTACTTGAGTGTAATCTTATCAGGTTCTTATACTTTGTGTATGATTTGATACTTGTGCTAGGTAGGCCAAGTGTAAGAGTAAGTGTATCCTCTCTTGTATTGGTAGAGATTGAGTGTATCATTTCTTATATTAATTGTGAGTGAGTGTATCCTCTCTTGTACTAGGTGTATTAACATTTGTGTGTGGTGAGGATAGTAATTGAGTGTATCATTGTATTCTTGAACTCAAATCTTGATTAGTGGATTACCCCCTAACTAAAGTCGTTGAGGTAAGACTGGATGTACGCTTGGAAAAAGATGAACCAGTATAAATCTTTGTGTGTTTTAGTCTTTCTTTATATTTCTTTACTTGATTGATTCAAACACCTTTAATTAGTGATTTCAAGATTCAAGATTCTTTAAAGATTTAAAAAGCTTTTAAAATCCAATTCACGCCCCTCTGCTTGAGATATAGGGGCTACTTTTCTAACAATGCTTTTGTTGTGTATAATGCTTTTTAAGCGACAAATAATCTTTGTGATCAACTCCAAATCATGTTGCCCTAACATGACGTAGATACTCTGGGAGACATAAAACTTGAGGTAGAATGTTTGTGTGAACATTATTCATCTCTTTTGAATGTATAGTTTGTGACAATATCACTTAAACTAAATAATAAACAAACATATCATACTTATTCTCATTTCACACACACAAGTATAATATCAAAAGTTATTACTTACACATTTGTTCCAAACTTGTTGAACATCTTTGTTTTCAATTTCCTCACCCTTGTTCACATTCTACAATTCTTGACGATGAATGTTACTAACATTTGATCCAATTCCTTTATCTATTTTTGTGTGAAAAATAATCAATATAGTTAGAAATCAATATTAGCAACTTGTATGTTACGTATTTATTTATATATTGACTTACCATTTCTTGTTCTAGGTGCGCATACCCTTTACACGAGCCCCTATAAGGATACTTGGAGTTTGATGTTATTTCCTTTTTTTTAGGCTTTTTTTCCTAAAAAAGAAAGGTAGTAAACAAATCATGTGTACACGAATTAAAGGATAAGTATATTGTATTTGGATATTATAGATTACCTTGAAACTTGTATCCATACATTTTGTAATAAACTCTTTCTAAATATCCTCACTAATAATTGATGCATACTTCTCAAAAGGATGAGTAGGAAGATTCTCTAACTAATTTCGATTATCATTCTTTAGATACATATTGACCAAGCTAGTTCTAAAATTTCTAAAAAATTTATCTGCCACCCTTAATACATAAGTCTTGCTAGATGTATCAACATTAAAAGTTAGCTGTAAATATATATATAAAATATATATATATATATATATATATAATATATATATATATATATATATATATATATATATATATATTACTAGAATGAAGTTTGTTAACCATAACACATATTTTAAAATAAGTATATTTAATTAGTATATATTACTTGATACGATTTTGTCCAGGAAAGAGTACGATCCTTTTTGAATTTGAATCCTCAAAAGGTACAATAAAAATAAATTAGAGAAGAATACGGAATAAGAAAGAGATGTGGATGCCCCAAGATGTTAATCTTTTATAAAAATCAAAGTTCTAATCCAAGAACCAAGATAATCTTCTCTAAAAAATGTAAATGCATATATTATGACTTAAAAGTTTCTACATATGTATTTGGTGGCCCTATATATAGGCACAAATGTTTAAGGTACCTAAGAAACCCTAAAAGAAAACCCGAAGACATTGGGCCCAAAAATAACTCAAAAATTAAAAAAATAGAAATAAAATGTTTGTAATTAAAAGAAAATTATAAATATTTTTAATTGCCTAAACTATTGTATAATTATGCTCCATGCCATGATCTTCATTTCCCTTGAATTCGAATATTCATGGAGCTTCATGAGCCTAGAAGAGATTTGTTCTTCCAAATATTTGCTCTCCTTGACCTTGTGATAGGTCCTTTTAATTGCAAAGGCTCTTTCTGAAGTTCTTCTTCTATAGGGATCAAGAGATAGTTGTCTATGATTCCCTCCTTCTTAAAGTGAACTTTTCACCAAATTAGTACCTACATCAAATGGAAACAAGTCATTAATGTTGAAATTAGAGCTTATTCCACAATCATTAGGTAGATCAACAATGTAAGCATTATCATTAATTTTCTTAAGAACATGAAAAGGTTTGTCTCCTCTAGGTAGGAGCTTAGATTTCCTTTTGGAAGGAAACCTCTCCTTTCTAAGGTGTACCTACGCCTAATCTCCAGGCTCAAACTTCATCTTCTTCTTCCCTTAGTTAGCCTTAGAATCCAATTTCTCCATTTTTTTTCTTTCAATTTGTGCCCCCCACTTCCTTATGCATGTTCCTAACAAAAGTAGCTTTGGCAAGACCATCTTTATTAGTCATAGAATCAATATTAGGCAAAGACAAAAAAATCTAAGGAAGTTAGAGGGTTAAAACCATATACTACCTGAAATGGAGACATACAAGTAGTAGAATGAACTACCCTATTATAAGAAAATTCCACATGAGGTATCCATTCCTCACAAGTTTTCAAATTTTTATTTACAAAGAATCTAAGGAGTTGAAAAAGCGTTCAATTTACCACTTTGGTTTGTCCATCTGTTTCGGGATGAAACGTTGTAGAGAAGAGAATTTTTGTACTTAACTTGCCCTACAACACCTTCCAAAAATATCTAACAAATTTTACATCTCTATCTAACGCAATGCTCCTTGGAATACCATGTAGTCTCACCACTTCCTTGAAAAATAAATTGGCCACATGATTGGCATCATCACTTTTATGGCAGGGAATAAACTGAGTTATCTTTGAGAACTTGTCTACCACAGCAAAAACAAAATCTTTTTCTTCTTTGGACCGTGGAAGTCCCAAAATAAAGTCCATAGAATTATCAATCTAAGGAGAGTCAAGAATAGGTAATGACATAAATATTCCATGATGCATAAATTTAGATTTAGCACGCTTACAAGTATTACATCTATTAAAAAAGGAAAACACATCATGTTTCATGTAAGGCCAACAGAAATGATCATGTAATATATCCAATGTCTTTTGAATCCCAATATGTCCCATTAATCCTCCTTCGTGAGCTTTTTTGACAAATAATTCTCTCATTGACCCTTTTAGGCACACACAACTTAATCCCCATAAAAAGAAATTTATTTTGCTTATAAATATCATTAAAAGCTCCTTTTTCACAATCTTTATAAATTTTACTAAATTCATGATCATCATCGTACAATTCCTTAAGAATTTCAAAACCAAGAACTTTAGTTTTAACCATGGACAATAAGGCATGTCTCTTAGATAAGGCATTTGTTACAACGTTTGCTTTGGCTTATTTATACTTGATAATATAAGGAAATTATTCAAAAAATTCTACCCATTTGGCATGTCTCTTATTGAGTTTGCCTTGACTTTTAATGTATTTAAGGAACTCATGATCACTATGAATTACAAATTCCTTAGGAAACAAATAATGTTGCCAAGCGTTTGAGGCGCTCACTAGGGCATATAGTTCTATGTCATAGTCGAACAATTTCCCACTTCCCCTTTCAAAATTTCACTAAAATAGGCTATAGGATGCCTTTATTGCAAGAGAACACCTCGTATGCCAGCATTTGAAGCATCACACTCTATCTTAAAAGATTTTTCAAAATTTGGTAAAGCTAAGACATGTGCATGTGTGAGTTTGTGTTTGAGACTATCAAAAGCCTCTTGTTATTCCTTTCCCCACTTAAACCCCACATCTTTCTTAATAATTTCATTTAAGGGGATGCTATGGTGCTAAAATCCTTGAAAAACCTCCTATAGAAATTAGTCAAACCATGAAAACTTCTTACCTTACTTACATTCTTAGGGGTAGGTCAATCCCTATTGGCCTTGAATTTTTCTTCATCAACTTGCACTCCTTTAGAGCTAACTACAAACCCTTGGAAAACAACTTCATTTGTACAAAAAAAATGCATTTTTCCATATTGGCATATAGTTTCTCCTTCCTAAGCACTTTTAAAACTTCTCTTAAGTACTCCAAGTGTGAATCAAGTGTTTTTGCTATACATCAAGATGTCACTAGAGCAAAAAAGGACTTTGATGTTGGTTATTTTCGACCTTTTAAGATCTACAAAAATACCGACATCATAGTGAGAGACCTTGATTAATGTCAAAATTACCATTTTTAGACGTTAATTGACGTCGAAAAATGACCATTTTCAACTTCAACTAACGTCTAAAAATGACCATTTCTGACGTTAAATGAGTCAAATGACATAAAAAATGCACTTCCAAATGTCCCTATTTTGTTTCTTTTTAATAAATGAATCATTTTTAGAATTTTACCAAACTTGAAAAGCAAAAAAAACCAGCAAACGAAGCATAGTTTTGGCATTTCATATATCCATAACTCATTTTCAAATTTTTACGAACTAATATAAACTAAAGTTATCACAAGTAAAAACATCAAAAGCCATGAAAATTTGGGTTTATAGGTTCGCTGGGGAGATACAATATCAATGAGATCTAAGCTTAACCAGATAAGGAATTGGCATCACTCTCTACCCAAAATCTTAAGACAATTGATTAATAGATCTTCAACCTTATATAATGCTCTACTTTCTCAATTCTACCAAATGTGGACTTAGACTCACTTGAAATTCTTACAATTTCTTTCTTTAAGAGTGAGTCCCTTCCATATTAGTACACTCCTTCCCCTCCAGCAGATACATTTGAATAACTCTTTTCGTATTGTCATTCATCTTAACAGAATACACTTACCCAAAACCCTTTGTCAAAAATACTTTCTAAGGGACTATTGTTCTCGTCTGAGCCACAAACTTGGACTCTAACATTACTTGTTGGGTCTAGGATGATGGGAAGGGATGTGAAACCCCAACAATGTCAGTACCCTTCGATGGGCCAGACGGTGGATCCTCACAATATGGCAAGACGCTCCAGTACCGAATTCACCATGTTTTGCAAGGGTAAAGATGAGTATAACCAACAAAAAAAATACCACATCTTCCTATTCATAACCTACATATTTAACCAACACATTATTCCTATTTCTATTTGGAGGTCGGAATTCAGTTTTTGAAGAGCTAAATTCCATCCTGACTATAATTTTGGTTTTTTTTTTTTTTTTTCAGAAAGACCAAATTTTGGAAATGGGATTTGTGAATTATTTGCAAGGGTGAAGCATGACAGAAAAAAATATGTATTTGATCAAAAAATTTAATTTAAGAAAATAATTAAAATTTTGTAGAATAATTTTTAATTGATTTAAAGAAGGAAAGAAATTATAAGATTATGTTCGGTGGAATATAATTTGGTTTTTGTAAAAAAATGTAAATAATTTTAAATTGAAAAATATGAAAAAGAAATTAAAACTCTGCTATTTTTATTAATTGTCGAAAGAAAATTTAAAAATGGTTTTACAAAAGCAGTAGATAATATAAAATTTTATTCAAAACAATTAATTAAAATTGTGGAGACTAAATTTTAATTGGTTTATGTAACATCCAATTTAGTAATATAAAACTATTAAAATGAACCTTACATTAATAATGATAGAACAGAACTAGAGATTGTTTTTTTTTTTGCAAAGATAAAATTCTTCACCTGAAGAATAAAAGTCCAACCTATACTGCAAGCTTCACTCCCAACTTCCCGTTGAGTCAACTAAAAGATTGTAACCATAAGCTCACACCATTAAGGTGATCATCGTAATAGAGAAACAACAAACAAAGACAGACCACAAAAATCCAAGGATAAGCTAGTTTACAATTCAGGAAATATATATATATATATATATATATATATATATATATATATATATATAATCCTAATTTAGTAATATAAAACTACTAAAAGAAACCTTACATTAATAATGATAGAACATAACTAGAGATTTTTTTTTTTTTGGAAAGATAAAATTCTTCACCTGAAAAGTAAAAGTACAACCTATACTGCGAGCTTCACTCTCAACCTCCCGCTGAGTCAACTAAAAGATTATATCCCTAAGCTCACACCATTAAGGTGATCATCGCAATAAAGAAACAACAAACAAAGACAGACCAAAAAAATCCAAGGATAAGCTAGTTTACAATTCAGGAACAATATATATATATATATATATATATATATATATATATATATATATATATAAACTCATTTAAAACATGTTACATACAACAAACATATCACTACACAATCATCAAATACTTTATGCATGACACTTATTATGAATGGACTGTCCGGACTTAGAATGATTGCCGAGCTATGGCGGGTTGTGCACTCGTGGTGGCTTCTACTACTTTGCAAAGTCGTTGCCAATGGGTTTCACCCTACCACACTCACGAGGTTAGTCTGTTCCGGGCCTTGGCGCATACTGGTAGCCTCTAAGACTAGGACCTCCTGCTATTCCTCACGACATGGTTCAATCCTCTCTACATGAGAATGAAAGACCATTGGAGTTTCAGTATAACCCCCAAGACTGAGCTCCTACATTCATTCTAAACATACTTGAACCTCACCAAAAGGATTCACTTTGGAACTTACTTTCACTTGAACCACAACATAGGGCACCACCATATAACCTCTCCATGAGGATCATGGAATTACGTCCATCAACCATACTTTGAAACCACATACTTTCATTTTGAGATATAACTCATGACATGATCAATGATATAACTTAATACAGATTCATACATGCTTCACAATGGATCCCAAAACTTCATTTAAATCAAACTAGAACAAAGAATTAAAGAGTAAACTAAAACCTGAACCATTCGTTGAGCGAATAAAACTGATAGTGCTCCCAAACCTCCACCATTCGCTCAGCGAATAAAACTGACAGTGCTCCCAAACCTCAACCATTCGCTGAGCGCACACTCTCGCTGAGCTAAAGTCCTCAGACAAAAACCCACCTCTACAACTATTCGCTGAGCGAATCCATTCGATCAGCGAGTCTGGATAATTCTGCAGCACTAAATCTGCAAAATTACGCAACCTACACCAAATTTACCAATTCAAACTATTTTTCCCAACTTCAAACTCTCCTAAATTGTTTTATATACCTAATTATACTTAATCAATGTTATCTAAACACTTCTAACCTCAATCTAAACAAGTAGACTCCACATCTAGCCCCAAAACTCACACAAAACTCAACTTAGAGACCCAAATTGAATTCTACCATTTGTGGTACAACTCCAAGCAACCTAGGGACTCTAACAAGTCCCAAAAGACTTACCAAGCCTAATCAAACTTACCATTTTAACACAAAACTCCAAACTCAAGTTTTCACTATTGAGTTCTAACACAAGTAGAATTCTACCTCATTACCACCACACCCTCCTAACTCAATTCTCTAACATTATCAAGGATTAAATACACCCAAACCAACTTATACACAATCCCAACTTCACCAAATCACTTCAGCAACCCTTTTTCCCCCATTTCACTACATTAAACCTCCATTTTAGACCAAAGTAACCTATAACTAATACTAACTGTTTCTTCCAATAATTTAATCATCTAGTTTCACTTCATCAACATCACATAGAACAATAATAACACATCCACACAGATTCAACATAAATTTCTATTATTCATCATCACAAAGTTCATTAATTTCACCACCATACCTCAACAATTACTAACACAAATGAATATTCACATTCAAACAGTATAGTACTCACACACCTTCAATTTTAGAAACAATTAACTAACTTTCCTTACCTCTACTAAACAGCTCCAAAACCTCTAAACGCTCCACAAATTTGTGGCATAAGGAACTTCTAGAATACCTACAAATCACCGATTGGTGAATGGAGACCAACCTTATAACCACAAATGGCCAAGAAATAAAGAAGAGAGAGTCTTGATCCATGCAAAACAGAAACGTTGTGCATGATCAAGAACCCTAGAATACTAAAGAAAAAGGTTTTTGACTTACTTGCTCTAAACAACGAATTGATCGGTTGAGGTTGTAGAACTTGACGCTGTAATCGTTTAGGCACCTCCTGATCGTCAAATAGATGACTTGAGATCAATAACTCTTAGAGAGAAGGTAGAGAACTCTAGAAAAGTGGTTTTAAAATAATGAAACTCGTTTATAACAAAACTATTTATAATAAAACCTTTTACTATTAAAATAATCGAGTCTCACTATTTTTAGACTACCACCACTTCTAAAACACCATTTTCTGGGGTTTTACAGTTTAATATAGAAGAGAAATTAAAAAGCTAAATAAGGTGAAATATAACTTGGTTTTGAACAAAACAATTTTAAAAAACAATTAAAATTAAAAAAATAAAAATATTTTTGAATTTTTATTGTTATTGATATAATTATTGGAGAAACAGAATATTGAAAATATTTTAAAAGATGCAATAACAAATATAAAATGACTAAAAATATACATTGTAATTTTTAGATCTGTGTTTAAAATGAAATGAAGCTATAGAAATTAAATTGAAAATTATTAACAAAAATATAAATAATTTTTTTCTTGGTAAGAAAAGAATTTAAAAAAGTTAAGATTACGGAGAATAAATTTTATTTTATTTGAAAGAGAAAACAGATTTAAAAATTCAGAATAATTTGATTTTGGAGGAAATTTAAATAATTTTAAATGTAAAATTTGAAATAAATTTTAAAATTTTGCAGATGTTTATTGTTACTCTGTTATAATTGTTTGATTAAAATATCGAAGGGATTTAAAGAAACAAAATGAAATAAATTTGTTATCAGATATTCTGAAATAATTAATTAAAATTAAAGAATAAATGATAATTTATTTGAAAGAATGAAGAAAATAATATATTTGGTTTCCTAATATAATTTGAATTTAAATTTTTGTGTTTTAGATAAAATAAATAATAGAAAATTAAACATTTTGGGGTTTTAAAAGAAATATATTCCTTAAGAAAGAAAGAAAATGTAATTCATTTTTATTTGGTATGTATGTAATAATAAATTAGTTTGTAAATGTTCGAGAAAAAAAGAGATTAGGATTTTTTTATGTAGTATGATTCATGATTAATCAGTTTTAAAAAAAGAGCATGGCCAATATACAAATAAAAAAGGAGTGAATTGCTTTTCAATTAAAATTATTTTTTTCAAAGTTTCAAAAAATTTTATGAATCATTTAATAAGATTAGTGTTGTGTGATACATTATTGAAGTCCAATTCAGTCACCAAGAATGAAAGAAAAGATATTCAGATCAAGAAGAAAACCAATACACAAACGTGGTTTGATTCAAAAGAATTTACATTTAGTTTTTCTAGCAATTTTAGTTAGAAATTTAACTAAAGATAAAAAATTTCAGATTATAAGTGTACCTACATAATTTTAAACTTAAAATCTAAGCAAACTCTTAAAGAAAACTCTTAGAAACACAAAATTAGATGATGTTATACACAATCACCACATACAACTTACAAGTGAGTTACAACGCAAATAAATTAAAATACAAGGTAAAAGGAAATATATTGCCTAAACTGAAGATTTTACGATTCAAACCTATAGTCAAGCAAATTACTAGAATTAGTAGGTTTTACTAAAATTGTTTTAAAGTTTTGTTAATTTATTATTTATCAAATTCACATTTTTTATTCTTGAATATTAATTTACTAGATTAAATATTTTTACTTTTATCTTTCATTATTAGCATGTGGTTTACCTTTCACGTAGTATTTCATAAAAATCAATTCAAAAATTAATTCTATATTTATTAAAATAAGACTTAAAATTAACTTAACTCAAGTTACTAACTTAACAATGAAATTATCTTGATTAAATAATAATAATTTGATAGCATCAACCTCGATGTATCAAAATTATCAACATGTTTTAAAAATTTTGGAAGTGAAAGAAGGAAAGCTTTGAAAACCTTATTCTTTAAACAACTTGGGGTTAACATGGATAAGTGGACTACCATTGTGAGATTAGTGAGTCAAACACATAAATTAGAGAAATGAATAAAGCACCAAGTGAATAAGTCATTGGTTTTGTTATTAACGGTCTCTTTCCATGTATTTAAAGATACTCACTTAATTAACATTAAACTTCTTTATTATATCGGTGTTTAACTTACTGATTTAATCGGCTATTAAACCCATCAGCACATTACTATTAACCAAAAGTTACTAATTTATAAATTGATTATCACTTTATTATATTTTTACAGGATGATATGAAATTGAAAGTTGGTAATTAGTTTGGTATGGAAGAAAGCCTTCTCTTGATAAAAAGCTTCTCATAAATAAAAAGAACTTAAATAGTACACATCATCAAAGGTTGCAAAATTAAATATAAGATGTTTATAGAAGAGAACTTAAATACTTATAATTTCCTTAGAACAGAAATAAGAAAGTGAAGATGTTTATTTGTATGGAGAAGATGAGAAAATTGTTTATGGAAGAAAATAGTGGTAGGGTAGGCCTACGGAGCATAGTGGTTTAGAGGTCTGCGTCTTGGTGGCGGCCTACGACGAATAGGGCCCCTGTTAAACCGCGGGACAGGGATGTCAGGGGCAAGCGAACTTTTGGACACAACAAGTGTTGAAGGGGTGAAGACGGTGAGTAGTATAAGGAACAAAACTACCGTCCTAGAAGAGTATGTCTAACATCCCAAAATTTATACAGTCAGCAACTATATAATAGAATATTAACATATATTAATATGATAAAGCAGTTTTACAATAACAGAGAACAAGTTCAAAAAAATGGCCGAACGGCCTTACATATACACGTAAACTACGAGCGCTACAAAAATAATAAGAACGAACGGTTTACAAAAGAAATACCGAACGTTCAATATTCAAACGCAAGCCAAAAGGAACGCTTGCTCTAAAGCGGCTCGCTACTAACTACACTAACTAAAATAACCGAACGCCTTTACTGTTCGGCCTTCACCTCAACTTCTACTAAGTTATCTTCAGCAATAACTTCCTCTTCAAGTGTTTGCTCCAGAGACGCATCTCCCTCTGCTCACATCCACACGGATGATCATTGCATTTGACAAGACGGATATACAAACACAGACAACACAATGGAAAATGCAAGGGTAAGCTTATTGAATTTAATTCAAGTCAAACATATATTTCACAGTTATCAAATTCAGCAAGTAAATTCACAACATATACATTCAATTTATACATTAATCCCATCCAAATCCTGATACTAGACCGACCGTCCGGACTGTATGAATCCTGTGTAGCTAAGGCGTCCGTGCACTCAGGTGGGGTAACTGGAATGCTCATCAGTAGCCACCTGAGGTTAGTCTGTTCTGTCCAAGTTACAGTTATGGACTAGACCTCCTGCCACTCCCACGCATGACATACTCCTCTCTACTTGAGAACGAGCACTCACGGAATATCAGGATGAACCACCATCTAAGCTTACCACGTTCATACTTACAAATCTCAATTTCCATTCAAGAGTCGTTCCTCCCTGGAACGCTCGTTCAAAAACCATAATCACAATTTCAACTCTTATAGTGTTCGCACATCTTAATTCTTCCTCTTAAATACATTTTCATTCTATGTTCCACTTGCATAAAAAGACGAACGTTCACTCCCCTTCATAACGAGGACGAACGTCGAGAGCGAGACCGAGAAAGACTCCTTTGAATCAGTTAAATGAACTGACTTTAGTACGACCCGAATAATACTTAGAATAAGTTAAGTATAAAGGCTCTAGGCCGAATTCAAATGAATGTAACACCACCAGACAAATGGAGATTTATACCGAGAACCGTTATCTTAGGGAAAACCGTTTGCCAGTCAATGACCGAACATGAAAATAGACATTTAATGAAGTTTTTGGACGAACGTCACTGAAGTCTTGGACGAACGTTACTAGATCTATTGGACGAACGCTATTTAAAATTGATGGACGAACGCTATTTCAATTCAGGACGAACGTTATTACAGCTCGTTGATAATTACGGAAGGGACGAGCATTCGGTATAGGACCGAGCGCTACTTATCATTTATACTTTTAGGACGAGCGTTCGGTCTAAGACCGAGCGCCACTTAGGACGTACGCTTTTAGGTCGAGACTATTCACTGATCCAAAATCATAGAAATTGGGATTTATATAATATGAGATTACTTAAAGTTTATGTTTTAATAATTTGACTAATAGTTCAAAGGAATATTTTCAAGCTTCTCAGATTTTCATACAACACTCCTGATGCTTACGTCTGGCCGAACGCTCAAACGTAAACTATATATAAGAGGGCGTTCGTCCTCAAGAATAATCCTTTCCAAATGAAAGGGTTCGACTACTTCAAGGATTTTACTGAGAATACCGAACGGTCAAAGACCGTTTCGATAACGAACGTTTATTTTCATAGACTTAGATATTCAAACTCAACTTACAGTATACACATTTTCCATTACAGACTTTCATACATCAATTTACTCAAATCATAGTACAAATCCATACATTTTCATGCATCATCTCATCATCCAGATCATTTTCAATTTAATCAAACCATAGAATAATTCGTTATTCCCATGCCACAATTCAGATCATACTCATATACTTCAAAAAAATCCAATATCAAACATCATATTGCATACAGATTCTCAGAACGCTCATATAATACACAACATAAAATTCCTAGTACATTCATGCATCACCGTAAATTACAAGAATTAAACTTAGTAAGCTTCCCTTACCCGGATCAGTGGTGATCGTTCTAAAATGAGTGATCTTGACTTGTCCAAAATGGTTCTATCAACTTTTCTCTTGAACTCTTCTATTAGAACTAAAAGAAACATAAAGAGCTCGGTTTAAACCTATGCATGCAGACGGAACTGGTTGCAGAATTCCAGAAAAGAGCGTCCAAGTGTAAACTTACCAGAACTGGAAGTTGTTTGGTTCAATATGAAGCTCTCGGTGCAGGGAAAGTTTCTGCGTTTACTGAAATGTGATCGGAGAAGAGGATGGTGAGTTGCAGAAGAGAGAAAGATAAGAGTTCTAGAGAGATGGAGGAGAAAAGGAAAAGTCTGAGTTTGGAAAGGGAGAAGGTGCGCGTAGAGAGTGGAAGATTTTCCAGAAAAGTTACTTTTGTTCAAATCCCACGGTCAGACGGACGAGCGTCCCTCTAGACGACACCTGCACCCCACCACTGACTTCAGAAGTTTCCAAATTGACAAGTGGCGTGCATGCAGGGCTCGTTCTCAGTGGATTTTTAATGCATTGAGTTGCGTGGCATGGTGCATTGATGTAAACAACTAGGTGACTCAGCATGGACATTAATGGGACGTGACAGTATGCCATCTTCCTTATCGTATTTACCAATTTTGTTAATGCCGCAATGAACCAAAACACAACCATAACACCTCTTTTATACTACTTGTTCTTTCTCCAACGTACAAGTTACGCTTAGTTTTTGAAATATATTTTTTTAACATTATCTACATCATGACAAGAAAATTCATTATACAAGTCCGAAAAACAGAAATTTTAACATCGGCTTAGAAAATTTCAAAAATACAATTTAATTTACTATATTTCGTTTGTTTTGTATGCTTAGTTGTATTTTTTAACGATCATTATTATACAAAAATCATAGAAGTTAATCAACCTTTGAAATGAAGGCTCTCTCTCGACTCCTAGCTAGTGCCAAAAAGAAAACTGTATCAAATGCAAACTCAATAAATCCGAAATATACTTGAGCATACGGTTTTATTGAATTAGTTAAATGTGAATATTAAATAAATAATAAAATGGATAATTGTATCGGGGTACGTAAGTGGATTGATACTTTATCAATATTTTACTCAACTCTTATTTATACTTTAATATTTATGAATTTGTAAATATAGTTTAAATTTTATATTTTATATTTAATATAATAGTATTTTGTTAAAATTTAGTAATAAATTATATATTGTCATAATCCATTATAATAATAATTATTAAAATTATGCATGTCAATTTTTTTAAGTTAAAGATTCACTATATCACTTTGGTAAAAATAATTTTTTATAACTATTTTATACTAGTCCAAATCTGTCAAGTACAATAAATGAGAAGTTGGAAGAAATATAAATGAGTTAACAATTTTTCAGCTATAACGGATATATTATTAAGCAATATTATACGAAATATTTTTTAGATTTAATTATTTCGGAGGTTTTTTTTCAGAATCGTCTTAAATAAGTTTTCGTATTATTTTTGTCTCAATTAGTTCCATGTTCTTGTAAGATTGAACCTTGTCGTTAGTTGGATTCGACGACCTTAAACTTGTTGTGACATGGTGATTGCGCAATTGTTAAGCACGTGATACAAAAAGCTCAAATTACGTATAATTTACAAATGAAAAAGCAAAAGATTAAATCTGACACTAGTACAAAATATATTTTTTACAGCAATATTTTATACCTGTTAAAATCCATAAGGTATAAAAAATGATAGGGTAACAATATTGTAAATATGGAAAACCATTTATACCTATTTTCATTAAAAATAAGTAGGGCTGGGCACAGTTCCCTTGAAAACTCTAAACTACAGTTTATCTATACTGTTTTGTACTTAAAAAACTTAAACTATTTTTACTAAAAACCAATTATACTGTTTAATAGTTCAGTTTAAAAACCAATTACTAAAACCCAATTATACTGTTTAATAGTACAGTTAACTGTGAACTGTGGTTTAGTTCATTTTCTATCACAATTTTCTCCCCGTCTCCTACATCCTACATTGCTTTCTCAACTCTCGCCCTGTTGAAAGCTTGCCGCCGTCCAAGGTTCGCCGCTGTCGAAGGCTCTCCGCCGTCGAAGGCTCTCCACCGTCGAAGGCTCACCGCCGTTGAAGACTTACCGAAGGTTTTTCCGCATTCTGTCGTTGTCGAACTGTTGGCTCTACCACCATCACCGAAGGTTCGTCGCCATCGAAGTTTTGCCGCTGTCTCTCTAATGTTGTGGCATTGCTATGTATAGCACCGCACAAGCTGAAATGCTGCCATTTCTTTGTTTTGGTATGTCTCTCTCCCTTTTCAGTGGAAAAGGTGGTACCTTTTTTTATGGAATTTTGATGAGTGTCTCTATTGTTTTACTTGTGTGGAGTGGGAGAAACTGGGGTTCTTTTGTTTTTTTTTTCTGTTCGTGTGGTAAGTTGTGATATGTTGCAGTGTATGGACCCATTTGTGTTGTTTCCTTAATGTTTGTTGTTGAAAAATTGGGTTTTTTTTTGTGATTCTAGGTTGTTTCTCTTTGTTTCCTTTGGCTCGTGGATTAAGATTAAGGAACTCTTTGAAGATTAAGGTTCTAAATTATGGTCGCAGAGTCTATTTTTGTTGAGTTCTTGGTATTGCAGGAAATTGCAGCGTGGTTGTGGACTATTTTTTTAAAATCTTGTTCAAGGTTTAAAAGATCTACAGACTCTTTCAAGGTTTCAAAAATGATTTGCAGCTGCAATTGTGCCACAATTTCAAGGCTTTTGGGGGTCTCCAGTTATAAATGAAG
>NC_142174.1:2726917-2783909 GCF_029865625.1 Vigna umbellata | reverse complement strand
GGAGGAAGTGGACGAAGTTGACGAAGTGGAAGAAGTGCAGGAAGTGAATGAAGTGGAGGAAGTGGACGATGTTGAGGAAGTGGCGGAAGTTGATGAAGTTGACGAAGTTGACGAAGTGGACGAATTGGACGAAGTGACGAAGTGGACAATGTGGACGAAGTGGACAAAGTGGAGGAAGTGGAAGAAGTGGAGGAAGTGGAGGAAGTGGGCGAACGTGACGAAGTGGACGAAATGGACGAAGTGGACGAAGTGGAAGAAGTTGACGAAGAGGACGAATTGGAGGAAGTGGTGGAAGTGGAGGAAGTGGAGGAAGGGGACGAACATGACGAAGTGGACGAAATGGAGGAAGTGGAGGAAGTGGAGGAAGTGGAGGAAGTGAACGAAGTGGAGGAAGTGGAGGAAGTGGAGGAAATGGACGATGTTGAGGAAGTGGTGGAAGTGAATGAAATGGAGGAAGTGGAGGAAGTGGACAAAATGGAGGAAGTGGACGAAGTGGAGGAAATGGACGAATTGGATGAAGTGGACGAAATGGACCAAGTGGACGAAACTGACGAAGTGGAGGAAGTGGAGGAAGTGGAGAATGTGGACGAAGTGGAGGAAGTGGAAGAACTGGACGAACTTGACAAAGTGGACGAAATGGACGAAATGGACGAAGTGGACGAAGTTGACGAAGTGGACAAACTGGAGGAAGTGGAGGAAGTGGAGGAAGTGAAGGAAGTAGAGGAAGTGGACGAACTTGATGAAGTGGACGAAGTGGACGGAGTGGACGAAGTGGACGTAGTGGACGAACTTGACGAAGTTGACGACGTGGAGGAAATGGAAGAAGTGGACGAAGTGGAAGAAGTGGACCAAGAGGACGAAGTGGACGAAGTTGACGAAGTGGAGGAAGTGGATGAAGTGGAGGAAGTGGAGGAAGTAGACGAAGTGGACGAAGTGGACGAAGTGGACGAAGTGGACGAAGTGGACGAAGTGGACAAAGTTGACGAAGTGGAAGAAGTGGAAGAAGTGGATGAAGTGGATGAATTGAATGAAGTGGAGGAAGTGGACGAAATGGTGGAAGTGGAGGAAGTGGACGAAGTGGACGAAGTGGAGGACGTGGATGAAGTGGAGGAAGTAGACGAATTGGACTAAGTGGACCAAGTCGACGAAGTGGAGGAAGTGGAGGAAGTGGACAAAGTTGACGAAGTGGAAGAAGTGGAAGAAGTGGATGAAGTGGATGAAGTGAATGAAGTGGAGGAAGTGGAGGAAGTGGATGAAGTGGATGAAGTAGATGAAGTGGAGGAAGTGGACGAAGGTGACGAACTTGACGAATTGGACAAAGTGGACGAATTCGAGAAGTTGACGAAGGGGACAAAGTGGAAGAAGTGGATGAAGTGAGCGAAGTTGAGGAAGTAGAGGAAATGGACAATGTTGAGGAAGTGGACGCAATGGAGGAAGTGGAGGAAGTGGACAAACTTGACAAAGTGGAGGAAGTGGAGGAGGTGGAGGAAGTGGAAGAACGTGACGAAGTGGACGAAATGGACGAAATGGACGAAGTTGACGAAGTGGAGAGAATATGGACGAAGTGGAGGAAGTGGAAGAACTGGACCAAGTGGAGGAAGTGGACGAAGTTGACGAAGTGGACGAAGTGGACGAAGTGGAGGGAGTGGGCGAAGTGGAAGAAGTGAACGTAGTGGAGGAAGTGGAGGAAGTGGACGAAGTCGACGAAGTGGAGGAAGTGGAGGAAGTGGACGAACTTGACGAAGTGGACGAAATGGACGAAGTGGACGAAGTTGACAAAGTGGATAAAGTGGATGAAGTAGAGGAAGTGGAGGAATATGACGATGTTGACGAAGTGGAAGAAGTTTGGGAAGTGAATGAAGTGGAGGAAGTGGAAGAAGTGGACGGTGTTGAGGAAGTGGAGGAAGGGGACAAAGTGGAAGATGTTGACGAAGTGGAGGAAGTGGAGGAAGTGGACGAAGTGGAGGGAGTGGACGAAGTGGAGGAAGAGGAGGAAGTGGAGGAAGTAGAGGAAGTGGACGAAGTGGACGAACTTGATGAAGTGGATGAAGTGGAGGAAGTGGACGAAGAAGACGAAGTGGACGAAGTGGAAGAAGTGGAGAAAGTGGACGAAGTGGACAAAGTGGAAGATGTGGAGGAAGTGGAGGAAGTGGGCGAACTTGACGAGGTGGACGAAATGGGCGAAGTGGACGAAGTTGATGAAGTTAACGAAGGGGAGGAAGTGGACGAAGTGGAGAATGTGGACGAAAAGGAGGAAGTGGAAGAACTGGACGAAGTGGAGGAAGTGGACGAAGTTGACGAAGTGGACGAAGTTGACGAAGTGGAAGAAGTGTAGGAAGTGAATGAAGTGGAGGAGGAAGTGGTGGAAGTGAAGGAACTGGACGAAGTGGACAAAGTGGAGGAAGTAGAGGAAGTGGAGGAGGAAGTGGAGGAAGTGGTGGAAGTAGAGGAAGTGGACGAAGTGGAGGAAGTGGAGGAAGTGGACGAAGTGGAGAATGTGGATGAAGTGGAGGAAGTGGAAGAATTGGACGAAGTGGAGGAAGTGGACGAAGTTGACGAAGTGGACTAAGTGGAGAAAGTGGAAGAAGTGCAGGAAGTGGACGAAGTGGAGGAAGTGGAGAAAGTTGCTGAAGTTAACGAACTGGACGAAGTGGAGGAGGTGGAGGAAGTGGAGGAAGTGGAGGAAGTGGACGAACTTCACGAAGTTGACGAAATGGACGAAGTTGAACAAGTGGACGAAGTTGACGAAGTGGACGAAGTGGAGGGAGTGGACGAACTTGACGAAGTGGAAGAAGTGTAGGAAGTGAATGAAGTGGAGGAAGTGGAGGAAGTGGACGATGTTGAGGAAGTGGAGGAAGTGGACGAGGTTGACGAAGTGGACGAAGTCTAAGAAGTTGACGAAGTGGAGTAAGTGAAACAAGTGGACGAAGGGGACGAAGTTGACGAAGTTGACGAAGTGGACGAACTTGACGAAGTGGACGAAGTAAACGACGTTGACGAAGTGGAGGAAGTGGAAGAAATGGACGAAGTGGACGAACTTGATTAAGTGGAAGAAATGGACGAAGTGGACGAAGTTGACGAAGTGGAGGAAGTGGAGGAAGTGGAGAATGTGGATGAAGTGGAGGAAGTGGAGGAACTGGACGAAGTGGAGGAAGTGGACGAAGTTGACGAAGTGGAGAAAGTGAAGGAAGTGGAGGAAGTGGAGGAAGTGGACGATGTTGAGGAAGTTGACGAAATGGACGAAGTGGAAGTTGACGAAGTGGAGGAAGTGGAGGAAGTGGACGATGTTGAGGAAGTGGACGTAGTTGACGAAGTGGCAGAAGTTGACGAAGAGGAAGAAGGGGACGAACTTGATGAAGTGGACGAAGGGGAGAACTCGACGAAGTGGACAAAGGGAAGAACTTGATGAAGTTGACGAATTGGACGAAGTGGACGGAGCGGAAGAAGAAGATGAAGAAGTGGACGAAGTAAACTAAGTTCACAAAGTGGACGAAGTGAATGAAGTTGACAAAGTGGAGGAAGTGGACGAAGTTGACAGAGTTGGCGACGTGGACGAAGTGGAGGAAGTGGAGGAAGTGGAAGAGGTGGACGAAGTGGACGAAATGGACGAAGTTGAGGAAGTGAACGAAGTCGACGAAGTTGACGAAGTGGAAGAAGTGGACAAAGTGGAGGAAGTGGAGGAAGTGGACGAACCTGACGAAGTGGACGAAATGGAGGAAGTGGACGAAGTTGACGAAGTGGATGAAGTGGGCGAAGTGGAGAATGTGGATGAAGTGGAGGAAGTGGAAGAACTGGTCAAAATCGAGGAAGTGGACGAAGTTGACGAAGTGGACAAAGTGAAGGAAGTCGACGAAGTGGAGGAAGTGGACGATGTTGAGGAAGTTGATGAAGTCGACGAAGTGGAAGAAGTTGACCAAGTGGAGGAAGTGGACGATGTTGAGGAAGTGGACGTAGTTGACGAAGTGGACGAAGTGGCAGAAGTTGACGAAGTTGACGAAGTGGAGGAAGTTGAGGAAGTGGAGGAAGTGGACGAAGGGGACGAATTTGACAAAGTGGACGAAGTGGACGAAGAGACGAACTTGACGAAGTTGACAAATTGGACGAAGTGGAAGAAGAAGATCAAGAACTGGACGAAGAGGACGAAGTGAACGAAGTGGAGGAATTGGAGGAAGTGGAGGTAGTGGAGGAAGTGGAGGAAGTGGACAAACTAAACGAAGTTCACGAAGTGGACAAAGTGAACGAAGTTGACGAAGTGGACGAAGTGGACGAAGTGGACGAAGTTGGCGACGTGGACGACGTGGATGAAGTGGAGGAAGTGGAAGATGTGGACGAAGTGGACGAAATGGACGAAGTGGAGGAAGTGGACGTAGTGGACGAAGTGGACGAAGTGGACAAAGTGGAGGAAGTGGACGAACCTGACGAAGTGGACGAAATGGACGAAGTGGACAAAGTGGACGAAGTTGACGAAGTGGAGGAAGTGATCGAAGTTGCCGGAGTTGATGAAGTGGACAAAGTGGACGAAGTGGAGGAAGTGGAGGAAGTGGAGGAAGTAGACGAACCTGACGAAGTGGACGAAAATGGACGAAGTGGACGAAATTGGCGAAGTTGACGAAGTGGACAAAGTACAGGAAGTGGAGGAAGTGGACAAAGTTGACGAAGTGGAAGAAGTGGATGAAGTGAATGAAGTGGAGGAAGTAGAGGAAATGGACGATGTTGAGGAAGTGGAGGAAGTGGACGAAATGGAGGAAGTGGACGAAGTGGAGGAAGTGAACGAAGTGGACGAAGTGGAAGAAGTGTACGAAGTGGACGTAGTGGACGAAGTGTAGGAAGTGGAGGAAGTGGAGGAAGTGGACAAAGTGGAGGAAGTGGACAAAGTGGACGATGTGGACGGAGTTGACGAAGTGGAGGTAGTGGAGGAAGTGGACAAAGTTAACGAAGTTGAAGAAGTGGAGGAAGTGAACGAAGTGGAGGAAGTGGACGAACTTCACGAAGTGGAGGAAGTGGACGAACTTCACGATGTGGAGGAAGTGGAGAATGTGGATGAAGTGGAGGAAGTGGAACAAGTGAAGGAAGTGAATGAAGTGGAGGAAGTGGACGAAGTTGACGAACTGGACAAAGTGAAGGAAGTCGACGAAGTGGAGGAAGTGGACGATGTTGACGAAGTGGAGGAAGTGGACGAAGTGGCAGAAGTTGACGAAGTTGACGAAGTGGAGGAAGTTGAGGAAGAGGAGGAAGTGGACGAAGGGCACGAACTTGACAAAGTGGATGAAGTGGACGAAGGGACGAACTTGACGAAGTTGACAAATTGGACGAAGTGGAAGAAGAAGATGAAGAACTGGACGAAGAGGACGAAGTGGAAGAAGTGGAGGAAGTGGAGGAAGTGGAGGTAGTCGAGGAAGTGGAGGAAGTGGACGAAGTAAACGAAGTTCACGAAGTGGACAAAGTGAACGAAGTTGACGAAGTGGACGAAGTTGACGAAGTTGGCGACGTGGACGACGTGGATGAAGTGGAGGAAGTGGAAGATATGGAGGAAGTGGACGAAATGGACGAAGTGGAGGAAGTGGAGGAAGTGGACGAAGTGGACAAAGTGGACGAAGTGGACGAACCTGACTAAGTGGACGAAATGGACGAAGTGGACAAAGTGGACGTAGTTGACGAAGTGGAGGAAGTGGACGAAGTTGCCGGATTTGACGAAGTGGACAAAGTGGAGGAAGTGGAGGAAGTGGAGGAAGTAGACGAACCTGACGAACCTGACGAAATGGACGAAATTGACGAAGTTGACGAAGTGGACAAAGTGCAGGAAATGGAGGAAGTGGACAAAGTTGACGAAGTGGAAGAAGTGGATGAAGTGAATGAAGTGGAGGAAGTAGAGGAAATGGACGATGTTGAGGAAGTGGAGGAAGTGGACGAAATGGAGGAAGTGGACGAAGTGGAGGAAGTGGACGAAGTGAACGAAGTGGACGAAGTGGAAGAAGTGTACGAAGTGGACGTAGTGGACGAAGTGTAGGAAGTGGAGGAAGTGGAGGAAGTGGACAAAGTGGAGGAAGTGGACAAAGTGGACGATGTGGACGAAGTTGACGAAGTGGAGGTAGTCGAGGAAGTGGACAAAGTTAACGAAGTGGAAGAAGTGGAGGAAGTGGAGGAAATGGACGATGTTGAGGAACTGGAGGAAGTGGATGAAATGTAGGAAGTGGAGAAAGTGGACAAAGTGGAGGAAGTGGACGAACTTCACGAAGTGGAGGAAGTGGATGAACTTCACGAAGTGGAGGAAGTGGAGAATATGGATGAAGTGGAGGAAGTGGAGGAAGTAGACGAACCTGACGAAGTGGACGAAAATGGACGAAGTGGACGAAATTGGCGAAGTTGACGAAGTGGACAAAGTACAGGAAGTGGAGGAAGTGGACAAAGTTGACGAAGTGGAAGAAGTGGATGAAGTGAATGAAGTGGAGGAAGTAGAGGAAATGGACGATGTTGAGGAAGTGGAGGAAGTGGACGAAATGGAGGAAGTGGACGAAGTGGAGGAAGTGAACGAAGTGGACGAAGTGGAAGAAGTGTACGAAGTGGACGTAGTGGACGAAGTGTAGGAAGTGGAGGAAGTGGAGGAAGTGGACAAAGTGGAGGAAGTGGACAAAGTGGACGATGTGGACGAAGTTGACAAAGTGGAGGTAGTGGAGGAAGTGGACAAAGTTAACGAAGTTGAAGAAGTGGAGGAAGTGAACGAAGTGGAGGAAGTGGACGAACTTCACGAAGTGGAGGAAGTGGACGAACTTCACGATGTGGAGGAAGTGGAGAATGTGGATGAAGTGGAGGAAGTGGAACAAGTGAAGGAAGTGAATGAAGTGGAGGAAGTGGACGAAGTTGACGAACTGGACAAAGTGAAGGAAGTCGACGAAGTGGAGGAAGTGGACGATGTTGACAAAGTGGAGGAAGTGGACGAAGTGGCAGAAGTTGACGAAGTTGACGAAGTGGAGGAAGTTGAGGAAGAGGAGGAAGTGGACGAAGGGCACGAACTTGACAAAGTGGATGAAGTGGACGAAGGGACGAACTTGACGAAGTTGACAAATTGGACGAAGTGGAAGAAGAAGATGAAGAACTGGACGAAGAGGACGAAGTGGAGGAAGTGGAGGAAGTGGAGGTAGTCGAGGAAGTGGAGGAAGTGGACGAAGTAAACGAAGTTCACGAAGTGGACAAAGTGAACGAAGTTGACGAAGTGGACGAAGTTGACGAAGTTGGCGACGTGGACGACGTGGATGAAGTGGAGGAAGTGGAAGATATGGAGGAAGTGGACGAAATGGACGAAGTGGAGGAAGTGGAGGAAGTGGACGAAGTGGACAAAGTGGACGAAGTGGACGAACCTGACTAAGTGGACGAAATGGACGAAGTGGACAAAGTGGACGTAGTTGACGAAGTGGAGGAAGTGGACGAAGTTGCCGGATTTGACGAAGTGGACAAAGTGGAGGAAGTGGAGGAAGTGGAGGAAGTGGAGGAAGTAGACGAACCTGACGAACCTGACGAAATGGACGAAATTGACGAAGTTGACGAAGTGGACAAAGTGCAGGAAATGGAGGAAGTGGACAAAGTTGACGAAGTGGAAGAAGTGGATGAAGTGAATGAAGTGGAGGAAGTAGAGGAAATGGACGATGTTGAGGAAGTGGAGGAAGTGGACGAAATGGAGGAAGTGGACGAAGTGGAGGAAGTGGACGAAGTGAACGAAGTGGACGAAGTGGAAGAAGTGTACGAAGTGGACGTAGTGGACGAAGTGTAGGAAGTGGAGGAAGTGGAGGAAGTGGACAAAGTGGAGGAAGTGGACAAAGTGGACGATGTGGACGAAGTTGACGAAGTGGAGGTAGTCGAGGAAGTGGACAAAGTTAACGAAGTGGAAGAAGTGGAGGAAGTGGAGGAAATGGACGATGTTGAGGAACTGGAGGAAGTGGATGAAATGTAGGAAGTGGAGAAAGTGGACAAAGTGGAGGAAGTGGACGAACTTCACGAAGTGGAGGAAGTGGATGAACTTCACGAAGTGGAGGAAGTGGAGAATATGGATGAAGTGGAGGAAGTCGAAGAACTGGACGAAGTGGAGGAAGTGGACGAAGTTGACAAAGTGGACAAAGTGAGGGAAGTGGACGAAGTGGAGGAAGTGGAGGACGTGGACGAAGTGGAGGAAGTGGACGAAATGGACGAAGTGGAGGAAGTGGATGAAGTTGCGAAATGGACGAAGTGGACAAAGTGGAGGAAGTGACGAACCTGACGAAGTGGACAAAATGGACGAAGTGGACGAAGTAGACGAAGTTGACGAAGTGGACGAAGTGGAGGAAGTGGACAAAGTTGACGAAGTGGAAGAAGTGGATGAAATGGAGGAAGTAGAGGAAATGGACGATATTGAGGAAGTGGAGGAAATGGAGGAAGTGGAAGAAGTGGACGAACTTGACGAAGTGGAGGAAGTGAACGAAGTTGACGAAGTGGACGAAATGGACGAAATGGACTGATGAGAGGGTCGCGCCTCCCACAAAAGTTGTGCATAAAAGAATGCAGTATAGTACTAGGAAGTGACTCCTAGGTCGTCTCTCAAGGACCAAATTTGGGTTCAGTCTCAGGTCAACACGAAGTGGGGGGTTTTGGGAAAGTGTTTTTAACAGTAATTGAACTTAAATTAAAATGGAAATTAAACACGGATGTAAACACAAATATAAACACATAATTAAAATGATTCGTCACTTAAAGCTACATCGTAACTAAAATATCACAACCATGAAAAATAGAGAACATCAAAATGAAAAACGCTTTAACCAAATTAAAAGTGCAACATTGAGCTAAACAATTTAAATGCAAACTGAGAATGGCGGGCAATTTAAATGAATGCTTAAAGAGATTAAACATTAAATGCTTGCTTGAATATGTAAAGAAAACTTAAACCCCTTCCGTGACACCACTAAAACAAATCACCCTTCTCCTCTTTGCTTCCAACCGTGGCACCTCAAGGTTCCAACACGTAACCGTACACACCACTTCACCTACTACATTCAACCACTTTAACTCCAATACAAACCAACATGAATATTCTATTCTAAAGCAAAAGTTGATGGCTTGTTCACGGGTTCTGGGCCTTGCCCTTCCAGCAAAATTAAATGGAAATGAAGTCCATTAAAATACTATAAAGTAATGCACATTAAATCAACTAGTCATTCCAATTTGTATGTATACTTCCTCGGTGCAGGCAAAGAAAAGAAAGGGGCTCCACTTACGTTCACTCCATTTCACCTCTCAATCTCCATCTCGGGATTTTCAATTTGAAAAGTATGTTGCTCCCTTCTCCAGACCGTGATAGCGCACACCACTATTTCACCTACTCTACTCCTTCAATCTTAAATCAATAAAACAATCTCTCTTCTTCCGTACGCTCCCTGCATTCCAGCTCCTTCACCATTTCCTCCACCAAATCAAATCACCATGCACACCATTTTCCATCACCGCTCCATTTCTCTCTCAGCTCATCATCCACACTTATCCAAAAGAAAGAAGAAAACAATTGTGTTGCTATTGTCTAAAGAAAGAAAAGAAAAACTCATTTCCCTACTGGAATAAAAACCAAGATGTTTCATTCATCCCTCTGTGCTTGCAAAAAAAAATAATAAACGGAGAAGTAATTGTGCTTCATTTCTCATCCACTATGACAACGTAAAAACTTGTTCAAGCACAAGCATAAAAACCCTCAAAATAACATTCAAAAGCAAAGCAAAGAGCCATCCCCGGCAGCTAGAAAATAAAATCAGAGAGAGTGGCGGCTGGAGCTTCCAGGTGTGCAAAACCAAACCCGTCCAGGCCGTCTCCCACGGCCCTCCAAAATCATTCTCCGCATGTGCACCTCATCCGTAGCCCTCCATGTGGTGTCCGTATTTTTCTAAAAATGAAAGATGATACCCCTCTCTAGGGTGGCTGCCCTAATGAATGAAGAAGTGCATCCCCGCATTCCCGTAAAGCCCTCTGGATCTCCTCCCGTGTGCTTGCTGGACCGAGAACTTTCTTCAAAGCTCTGGATGCATTGTTGGATTGGACGTGGTGAAGGCTTCTTCGTGCACCTCCTTCCTCCAGCTGCTGGCTGTCACAGCTCCCCCTCATGGGCCGTGGAGTAGCTTTCATTCAAGCTGGACGTATGAAGCTCTCCAAGTTGCTACTGGACCATGCCTTGCTACTTGACCTATGTGGATTCTTTGCTGAATGCGTGAAGATGTGCACCTCCCTCTGGATGAAGCCCATGCTTGGTGCTTGTTGCTGTCCTGGACGTGCTGCACTCTTGCTGGATACACCCCACCTTTGCTGGACTGCTTCTACTCTTTGCTGTAGCCGCTGGACCGAGGTTACTGGGTGCACCGCTGCTTCCGCGTGTGTTGATGTGTGCTTTGGGCCGTGACCGTGCTGGACACAAGGCTGATGGATGCTCACACCTCCTTCTCTTTTTTTAATTCACTGGGTGTGTTGAATGGGACGTGAGTGCCTCCCATCCACGTGTTTGATGCTACTGGACTTCAAAGCTTCCTTTCCTAATTACCGGTTGCTGGATGGGACGTGGCTGTGTGCTTCAATGTGGGCCCCTTCTTTAATTCCAACTAAGGCTGAATAAGATGAATGGCCGTGGGCTTCTTTGGTTGCTTTTCCCAATTGCCAATTCAATTATAATTCACGTTGCAAGCCAAAGGTGTGGCGGCTCCCACATTCAAAAAGATATTTTGCTGAATGTTTCATCAAAATAACTTGTCCGTGGGCCCCTATTTCGCTGGATGCACCTCCTAAAGCAAGCCAACATTCTCTCTTCACGTCTCATCTCTATGTGCACCCCCAAAAAATGAAATCCACACCTCCTCTCATTTTAGTTTAAAGTATATTTGATGTGGCATTTTCTTTGACCTAAGTCCCAAATATTTTCAACATTTCCCACAATTAATAATGCAAATAATTTGCTCAAATAATCAAATTAATTAAAATAGAATTTTTGGTCAAATTAAGCACAATTAGTAAAAATGGGAAAATACTGGACAATTAAGCACAATTCCCCGATTAATTCTAGCACAATAAACTAAGTGAAGTGAACAAAATATTGACTCATCATGGACTAAGTGGACGAATTGGACGAAGGGGACGAACCTGACAAAGTGGACGAAGTGGACAAAGGGACGAAGTTGACAAAGTTGACGAATTCGACGAAGTGGAAGAAGAAGATGAAGAAGTGGACGAAGAGGACGAAGAGGATGAAGTGGAGGAAGTGGACGAAGTGGAGATAGTGGAGGAAGTGGTGGAGGTGGACGAAGTGAACGAAGTTGACGAAGTGAACGAATTTGACGAAGTGGACGAAGTTGACGAAGTCGGAGACGTGGACGAAGTGGAGGAAGTGGATTAAGTGGACGAAGTGGAAGAAGTGGGCGAAGTGGACGAAATGGAGGAAGTGGACGAAGTCGACGAAGTTGCGAAGTGGACGAAGTGGAGGATGTGGACGAACTTGACAAAGTGGACGAAATGGACGAAGTGGACAAAGTTGACGAAGTTCACAAAGTGGACGAAGTTGACGAAGTGGAGGAAATGGAAAAAGTTGACGAAGTGGAAGAAGTGGATGAAGTGAATGAAGTGGAGGAAGTAGAGGAAATGAACGATGTTGAGGAAGTGGAGGATGTGGAGGAGGTGGAGGAAATGGAGGAAGTGGAGGAAGTGGACGAACTTGACGAAGTGGAGGAAGTGGACGAACTTGACGAAGTGGACGAAATGGACGAAGTTGAGGAAGTTGGCGACGTGGACGAAGTGGAGGAAGTGGAGGAAGTGGAGAAACTTGAGGAACAGGACGAAATGGAAGAAGTAAAGGAAGTGGAGGAAGTGGACGAAGAAGAGGAAGTGGACGAAGTGGAAGAACTTGACGAAGTGGACGAAGTGGATGAAGTGAAGGAAGTGGAGGAAGTGGAGGAAGTGGACGAATAGGACGAAGTCGACAAAGTGGACGAAGAGGATGATGTGGACGAAGTTGACGACATGGACGAAATGCAGGAAGTGGAAGAAGTGGACGAAGTGGAGGAAGTTGAGGGAGTGGATGAAGTGGACGAAGTAGACGAAGTTGACGAAGTGGAGGAAGTAGACGAAGAGGACGAAGTGGACGAAGTGAAGGAAATGGATGAAGTTGAGGAAGTGGACGATGTGGACAAAGTTCACGAACTTGACGAAGCTGACGAAGTGGACGAAATACACAAAGTGGAGGAAGTGGATGAACTTGACGAAGTGGACCAAATGGACGAAGTTGACGAAGTGGACGAAGTGGAGGAAGTCGAAAAAGTTGACGAAGTGGAAGAAGTGGATGAAGTGAATGCAGTGGACGAACCTGACGAAGTGGACGAAATGGACGAAGTGGATGAAGTGGACGATGTTGAGAAAGTGGAGGAAGTGGACGAACCTGACGAAGTAGACGAAATGGACGAAGTGTAGGAAGTGGAGGAAGTGGACGAACTGCAGGAAGTGGACAAAGTGGAGGAAGAGGACGAAGTTGACAAAGTGGACGAAGTGGACGAAGTGGACGAAGTGGACAAAGTTGACGAAGTGGAAGAAGTGGATGAAGTAAACGAAGAGGAGGATGTATAGGGAATGGACGATGTTGATGAAGTGGAGGAAGTGGACGAAATGGAGGAAGTGGAGGAAGTGGACGAAGTGGAGGAAGTGGAGGAAGTGGACGAAATGGAGGAAGTGGAGGAAGTGGAGGAAGTGGAAGAAATGGACAAACTTGATGAAGTGGAGGAATTGGACGAAGTTGACGAAGTTGGCGATGGGGACGAAGTGGAGGAAGTGGAGGAAGTGGACGAAGTGGAGGAACTAGAAGAAGTGGAGGAAGTGGACGAAATGGACGAAGTGGAGAAAGTGGACGAAGTCGACGAAGTGGACGAAGTGGAGGAAGTGGAGGAAGTGGACGAACCTGACGAAGTTGACCAAATGGACGAAGTGGACAAAGTTGACGAAGTGGACAAAGTTGACGAAGTGGAAGAAGCCGATGAAGTGAATGAAGTGGAGGAAGTAGAGGAAATGGACAATGTTGAGGAAGTGGAGGAAATGGACCAAATGGAGGAAGTGGAGGAAGTGGAGGAAGTGAAGGATGAGGAGGAAGTGGAAGAAGTGTACGAAGGGGACAAAGTGGATGAAGTGGAGGAAGTGGAGGAAGTGTACGAACTGGACAAAGTGGAGGGAGTGGTGGAAGTGGAGGAAGTGGAGGAAGTGGACGAAATTGACGTAGTTGACGAAATGGACGAAGTTGACGAAGTGGACGGAGTGGAGGTAGTGGAGGAAGTGGACAAAGTTGACGAAGTGGAAGAATTGGAGGAAGTGAATGAAGTGGAGGAAGTGGAGGAAATTGACGATCTTGAGGAAGTGGAGGAAGTGGGCCAAATGGAGGAAGTGGAGGAAGTGGAGGAAGTGGACGAGGTGGAGGAAGTGGAGGAAGTGGACAAACTTGACGAAGTGGAGGGAAGTGGAGGAAGTGGACAATGTAGACAAAGTAGAGGAAGTGGAAGAACTGGACGAAGTGGAGGAGGTGGACGAAGTTGAGAAAGTGGACGAAGCGGAGGAAGAGGTGGAAGTGGACGAAGGGGAGGAAGTGGAAGAAATGGACGAAGTGGAGGAAGTGGACGAAGTGGACGAAGTTGACGAAGTGGACGAAGTTGACGAAGTGGACGAAGTGGAGGAAGAGGAGGAAGTGGACGAAGTGGAGGAAGTGGAAGAAGTGGACAAAGTGGAGGAAGTGGAGGAAGTTGAGGAAGTTGACGAAGTGGACGAAGTGGAGGAGGTGGAGGAAGTTGAGGAAGTGGAGTAAGTAGACGAAGTTGACTAACTGGAGGAAGTGGACGAAGTGGACAAAGTGAAGGAAGTTGATGAAGTGGAGGAAGTGAAGGAAGTGGACGATGTGGACGAAGTTCACGAACTTGACGAAGCTGACGAAGTGGACGAAATGGACAAAGTGGAGGAAGTTGAGGAAGTGGACGAACTTGACAAAGTGGACGAAATGGAGGAAGTGGACGGAGTTGACGAAGTTGACGAATTCCACGAAGTGGAGGAAGTGGAAGAAGTGGACGAAGTCGACAATGGTTACAAAGTGGATGAAGTGGATCAAGTGAATGGAGTGGAGGAAGTGGAGGAAATGGATGATGTTGAGGAAGTGGAGGAAGTGGAGCAAGTGGAGAAAGTTGACGAAGAGGAGGAAGTGGAAGAAGTGGAAGAAGTGGACGAACTTGACGAAGTGGAGGAAGCTGACGAACTTGACGAAGTGGACGAAATGGTCAAAGTGGACGAAGTTTACGAGTTGGAGGAAATGGAGAATGGGACAAAGTGAGGAAGTTGAAGAACTAGACGAAGGAGGAAGTGGACGAAGTTGCGAAAGTGGCCGAAGTGGACGAAAGTGATGGAAATGGAGGGAAGTGGAGGCAGTGGAGGAAGTGGAGGAAGTGGAGGAAGTTGGCGACGTGGAGGAAGTGGAGGAAGTGGAGGAAGTGGTAGAAATGGACGAAGTGGACGAACTTGACGAACTGAACAAAAGTTTAAGAAGAAGATGAAGAAGTGGACGAAGAGGACGAAGTGGAGGAAGTGGACGAAGTGGAGGAAGTGGACGAGGGAACGAAGTTCACGAAGTGGACAAAGTTGACAAAATGGAGGAAGTGCACGAAGAGGAGGAAGTGGAGGAGGAGGTGGACGAAATGGAGGCAAGGGACGAAGTGGACGAAATTGATGAAGTTGGCGACGGGGACGAAGTGGAGGAAGTGGAGGAACTGGAGGAGTGACGAAGTGGACGAAAATGGACGAAGTGGAGGAAGTGGACGGAGTCGACGAAGTGGAGGAAGTGGAGGAAGTGGAGGAAGTGACGAACTGACCAAGTGGACCAAATGGACGGAGTGGACAAAGTTGACGAAGGGACGAAGTGCACGATGTGGATTGAAGTGGACAAAGTTGACGAAGTGGGAGAAGTGGATGAAGTTAATGAAGTGGAGGAAGTAGAGGAAATGGACGATGTTGAGGAAGTGGAGGAAGTGGACCAAATGGAGGAAGTGGAGGAAGTGGAGGAACAAGAGGAAGTGGAAGAAGTGGAGGAAGTGGAGGAAGTGGAGGAAGTAGTGGAGGAAGTGGAGGAAGTGGACGAAATTAACGAAGTTGACGAAATGGACGAAGTGGACGAAGTTTACAAAGTGGACGAAGTGGAGGAAGTGGAGGGAAATGGACGATGTTGAGGAAGTGGAGGAAGTGGACAAAAATGGAGGAAGTGGAGGAAGTGGACGAAGTGGAGGAAGTGGAGGAAGTGGACGAACTTGACAAAGTGGAGGAAGTGGAAGAAGTGGACGAACTTGATGAAGTGGACGAAGTGGACGAAATAGACGAAGTGGTCGAAGTAGAAAAAGTGGACGAAGTGCACGATGTGGACGAAGTGGACAAAGTTGACAAAGTGGAAGAAGTGGATGAAGTGAATGAAGTGGAGGAAGTAGAGGAAATGGACGAGTTGAGGAAGTGGAGGAAGTGGAGGAAACAGGAGGAAGTCGACGAAGTGTACGAGGTGGACAAAGTGCAGGAAGTGGAGGAAGTAGTGGAGGAAGTGGAGGAAGTGGAGGAAGTGGAAGAAGGGAGGAAGTGGACGAAGTGGACGAAGGGACGAAGTGGACGAAGTGGACGAAGTGGACGAAGTGGACGAAGGACGAAGTGGACGAAGTACGAAATGGACGAAGTTGAGGAAGTGAGACGTGGACAAGAAGTGGAGGAAGAGGAGGATGTGGAGGAAGTGAAGAAGTGGACGAAAGTGGAGGAAGGGAGGAAGTGGAGGAAGTTGAGGAAGTTAACGAAGTGGACGAAGTGGAGGAGGTGGAGGAAGTGAGGAAGTGGACAAGTAAACGAAGTGGACGAAGTGGACGAAGTTGACGTAGTGGAGGAAGTGGACGAAGAGGAGGAAGTGGAGGAAGTGGACGAAATGGAGGCAGGACGAAGTTGGCGAAGTGGACGAAGTTGACGTAGTGGAGGGAAGTGGACGAAGAGGAGGAAGTGGAGGAGGTGGACGAAATGGAGGCAGTGGACGAAGTTGGCAACGTGGACGAAGTGGAGTAAGTGTGAGGAAGTGGAAGAAGTGGACGAAATCGACGAAATGGACGAAGTGGAGGAGTGGACGAAGTCGACGAAGTTGACGAAATGGACGAAGTGGAAGAAGTGGACGATGTGGACAAAGTGGAGTAAGTGGAGGAAGTGGACGAACCTGACGAAGTGGACGAACCTGACGAAGTGGACGAAATGGACGAAGATGACGAAGTTGACGAATTGGACGAAGTGGAGGAAGTGGAGGAAGTGGACTAAGTGGAGCAAGTGGAGGAAGTGGACAAAGTTGACGAAGTGGAAGAAATGGATGAAGTGAATGAAGTGGAGGAACTAGAGCAAATGGACGATGTTGAGGAAATGGAGGAAGTGGAAGAAATGGAATAAGTGGAGGAAGTGGAGGAGGTCGAAGAACTTGTCAAAGTGGGCGAAATGGACGAAATGGATGAAGTAGAGGAAGTGGAGGAAGTGGAGGTAGTAGACGAAGTTGACGAAGTGGACGAAGTGGACGACGTTGACGAAGTGGACAAAGTGGAGGAAGTGGGCGAAGTGGAGGAAATGGGCTAAGTGGAGGAAGTGGAGGAAGTTGACGAAGTAGACGAAGTGGACGAAGTAGTCGAAGTGGACAAAGTGGAGGAAGAGGAGGAAGTGGAGGAAGTGGAGGCGGTGGAGGAAATGGAGGATGTGGAGGAAGTGGATGAACTGGACGAAGTTGACGAAGTGGATGAAGTGGAGGAAGTGGAGAAAATGGACGATGTTGAAGAAGTGGAAGAAGTTCAGGAACTGAATGGAGTGGAGGAAGTGCAAGAAGTGGACAATGTTGAGGAAGTGGAGAAAGTGGACGAAGTTGACGAAGTGGACGAAGTGGAAGAAGTTGACGAAGTGGAGGAAGTGGAGGAAGTAGAAGAACTTGACGAAGTGGACGAAATGGACGAAGTGGACGAAGTTGACGAGGTGGAGGAAGTGGATAATGTGGAGGAAGTGGAGGAAGTGGAAGAACTGGACGAAGTGGAGGAAGTGGACGAAGTTGACGATGTTGAGGAAGTGGACGAAGTGGAGGAAGTGGAGGAAGTTGGCGAAGTGGAGGAAGTGGAGGAAGTTGACGAAGTTGACGAAGTGGACGAAGTGGACGAAGTAGACGAAGTAGACGAAGAGGACAAAGTGGAGGAAGGGGAGGAAGTGGAGGAAGTGGAGGAAGTGTAGGAAGTGGAGGAAGTGGACGAACTTGACGAAGTGGACGAAATGGACGAAGTGGAAAAATTTGACGAAGTGGATGAAGTGGAGGAAGTGGACGATGTTGAAGAAGGGGAAGAAGTTCAGGAAGTGAATGAAGTGCAGGAAGTGCAAGGAGTGGACGATGTTGAAGAATGGAGGAAATGGACGAAGTTGACGAAGTGTACGAATTGGAAGAAGTTGACGAAGTGGACGAAGTGGAGGAAGTGGATGAAGGGGACGAACTTGACGAAGTTGCCGAAGTGGAGGAAGTTGAGGAAGTGGACGAAGTGGAGGAAATAGAGGAAGTGGACGAAGTGGACGAACTTGACGAAGTGGACGAAGTGGACGAGGTGGACGAAGTGGACGAATAGGACGAAGTGGACGAAGTTGACGACGTGGACGAAGTGGAGTTTGTGGACGAAGTGGAGGAAGTGGACGAACCTGACGAAGTGGACGAAATGGACGAAATGGACGAAGTGGACGAAGTTGACGAGTGGACGAAGTGGATGAAGTGGAGAAAGTGGAGGAAGTGGAGGAAGTGGATGAAGGGGACCAACTTGACGAAGTTGCCGAAGTGGAGGAAGTGGAGGAAGTGGACGAAGTGGAGGAAATAGAGGAAGTGGACGAACCTGACGAAGTGGACGATGTGGACGATGTGGACGAACAGGACGAAGTTGACGAAGTTGACGACGTGGACGAAGTGGAGTTTGTGGACGAAGTGGAGGAAGTGGACGAACCTGACGAAGTGGACGAAATGGACGAAGTGGACGAAGTTGACGAGTGGACGAAGTGGACGAAGTGGAGAAAGTGGAGGAAGTGGAGGAAGAGGCGAAATGAAGGAAGTGAAGGAAGTGGAGGAAGTGGAGGAAGTAGAGGAACTGGACGAAGTGGACGAAGTTGACGAAGTGGATGAAATGGAGGAAGTGGAGGAAGTCCAAGAAGAGGACGAAGTTGACGAAGTGGACAAAGAGGAGGAAGTGGACGAAGTGGAGGAAGTGGAGGAAGTGGAGGAAGTGGAAGAAGTGGAGGAAGTGGAGGAAGTGGACGAAGTGGAGGAAGTGGACGAAGTAGACGAGGTTGACGAAGTGGAGGAAGTGAAGGAAGTGGACGAAGAGCACGAAGTGAAGGAAGTGGATGAAGTGGAGGAAGTGGAGGAAGTGGAGGAAGTAGAGGAAGTGGACGAACTGGACGAACTTGACGAAGTAGACGAAGTGGATGAAGTGGAGGAAGTGGACGAAGAGGACGAAGTGGACGAAGTGGACGATGTTGACGACGTGGACGAAGTCGACGCAGTGGAGGAAGTGGAGGAAGTGGACAAAGTGGAAGAAATGGAGGAAGTGGAGGAAGTGGACGAACCTAACGAAGTGGACGAAATGGACGAAGTGGATCAAGTTGACGAAGTTGACCAAGTGGACAAAATGGAGGAAGTGAATGAAGTGGAGGAAGTGGATGAAATGGACGATGTTGAGGAAGTGGAGGAAGTGGACGAAATGTAGGAAGTGGAGGAAGTGGACGAAGTGGAGGAAGTGGACAAAGTTGACAAAGTGGAAGAAGTGGACAAAGTGGAGGAAGTGGAGGATGTTACCAATAAGGAGTATTGGTAAAACCTGAAGATGTATTTTGATGATGCTACAACTTATAGATTTTGGATGTAGTAGGAAAATATTTAAAAAAAGCAACTTGTGGATTTTGAATGTAGTAAGAAAATGTTAAACATTGTAATTTTTACTAGAATAATCGATAATGGTTAAGCAATAATCGATTATCACAAGTCATACTTGAATAATCGATTATCACTTCATATAATCGATTATCACATTTTTGAAAACCTGTAACGGACTTGAATAATCGATTATCACTTACAATAATCGATTATTCATGGCAGTTGAGAGCTGACCTTTGGCACTCAGTGTACTTGGCTATATAATTTGATTTAGAGAAATCAGAAGGTAACGTTTTTTGAACTGAGAAAGCTTAGAACACTGTGTGTCAGAGGAACGTTCTTAGAGAGCTTTTTGTTCATTGTTTCCTTGCTTGGTCTTGTGAAAGGAGAGGCTCGCGTATCGTGTGTCGATAGTCGGAGCAGACTCTCTTCAAGTTAGCAAGGTGCTCTGCCTGGTCTTGTGAAAGGAGAAGCTTGTGAATCGTTGGTCGATTGCTGGAGCGGTTCTCTTCAAGTTGGTAGAGTGGTTCTTTTCATTTTATTCCTGTTCATTATCTTGTAATCTGTTAAACCATTTTTAGTGAAAAAGGTTAATCACTATTTATAGTGATTAACGACTGGACGTAGAATCTTTTGATTCGAACCAGGATAAAAATTCTGTGTTAATCTTCTTATTCCCTACACTCATATTATTTTACGTATATCAACTGTTTGATTAATTTTCTGAAAGAAAATTATTTTTACTAAAAGGATCAAATTATTTTTAATTGTGATCGAACACGCTTTCCGCTCTCTGAGTTTTAATTCCGCTGCGCTATACTCTTCGAAAAATACCCCCTCCGATACCATCAGAGGAAGTGGAGGAAGTGGACGAAGTAGACCAGGTTGACGAAGTGGAGGAAGTGAAGGAAGTGGAGGAAGTGAAGGAAGTGGATGAAGTGGAGGAAGTGGAGGAAATGGACGAAGTGAAGGAAGTGGACGAATTGGAGGAAATATAGGAAGTGGACGAAGTGGACGAACTTGACGAAGTAGACGAAGTGGATGAAGAGGATGAAGTGGAGGAAGTGGACGAAGAGGACGACGTGGATAAAGTGTACGAATCGGACGAAGTTGACGAGGTGGACAAAGTGGAGGAAGTGGAGGAAGTGTACGAAGTGGACAAAGTGGAAGGAGTGGAGGAAGTGGACAAAGTTGACAAAGTGGAAGAAGTGGATGAAGTAAATGAAGTGGAGGAAGTAGAGGAAATGGACGATGTTGAGGAAGTGGAGGAAGTGGACAAATGGAGGAAGTGGAGGAAGTGAAGGAAGTGGAAGAAGTGTACGAAGTGGAGGAAGTGGAGGAAGTGGAGGAAGTGGAGGAAGTGGACGAAATGGACGAAGTGGAGGAAGTGGAGGAAGTGGATGAAGTGCACGAAGTGGAGGAAGTGGAGGAAGTTTGAGAAGTGAACGAAGTCGACGAATTGGACGAAATGGAGGAAGTGAATGATATGGAGGAAGAAGAGGAAATGGACGATGTTGACGAAGTGGAGGAAGTAGACGAAATGGAGGAAGTGGAGGAAGTGGGCGAAGTGGAGGAAGCGGAGAAAGTTGAAGAAGTGGAGGACGTGGAGGAAGTGGACGAGCTTGAAGAATTGAACGAAATAGACGAAGTGGACGAAGTTGACGAAGTGGATGAAGTGGACAAAGTTGACGAAGTGGAAGAAGTGGAGGAAGTGAATGAAGTGGAAGAAATGGAAGATGTTGAGGAAGTGGACGAAATGGAGGAAGTGAACGAAGTTGAGGAAGTGGACGAAGTGGAGGAAGTGGACGAGCTTGACGAAGTGGACGAAATAGACGAAGTGGACGAAGTTGACGAAGTGAACGAAGTGGAGGAAGTGGAAGAAATGGAAGATGTTGAGGAAGTGGACAAAACGGAGGAAGTGGAGGAAGTGGAGGAAATGGACGAAGTGGAGGAAGTGGAGGAAGTGGACGAACTTGACGAAGTGGAGGAAGTGGGGGAAGTGGACGAACTTGACGAAGTGGAGGAAGTGGAGGAAGTGGACAAAGTGGAGAATGTGGACGAAGTGGAGGAAGTGGAAGAACTCGACGAAGTGGACGAAATGGAGGGAGTGGAGGAAGTCGAGGAAGTTGACAAAGTGGATGAAGTCGACGAAGTGGACAAAGTGGAGGAAGTGGAGGAAGCGGAGGATGTGGACGAACTTGACGAAGAGGACGAAATGGACGAAGTGGAAGCAGTTGACGAAGTGGACGAAGTGGAGGAAGAGGACGAAATGGAGGAAGTGAAGGAAGTGGAGGAAGTGGAGGAAGTAGAGGAACTGGACGAAGTGGACGAACTTGACGAAGTGGACGAAGTGGATGAAGTGGAGGAAGTGGAGGAAGTGCACGAAGAGGAGGAAGTCGACGAAATGGACAAAAGAGGATGAAGTGGACAAAATGGACGAAGTGGAGGAAGTAGACGAAGTGGAGGAAGTAGAAGAAGTGGAAGAAGTGGACATAGTGGAGGAAGTGGACAAAGTGGACGAAGTGGAGGAAGTGGACGAAGTAGACGAGGTTGACGAAGTGGAGGAAGTGGACGACGAGGACGAAGTGAAGGAAGTGGATGAAGTGGAGGAAGTGGAGGAAGTGGACGAAGTCGACGAAGCGGAGGAAATGGAGGAACTGGACGAAGTGGACGAACTTGACGAAGTAGACGAAGTGGATGAAGTGGAGGAAGTGTACGAAGTGGACGAAGTGGACGAAGAGGACGATGTGGACGAAGTGGACGAAGTGGACGAAGTTGACAACGTGGACGAAGTGGAGGAAGTGGAGGAAGTATACGAAGTGGACAAAGTGGAAGAAGTGGACGAAGTGGAGGAAGTGGACGAAGTGGACGAAGTGGAGGAAGTGGAAGAAGTGGACGAAGTGGAGGAAGTGGACGAACCTAACGAAGTGGACGAAATGGACGAAGTGGAGGAAGTTGACGAAGTTGACGAAGTGGACAAAGTGGAGAAAGTGAATGAAGTGGAGGAAGTGGATGAAATGGACGATGTTGAGGAAGTGGAGGGAGTGGACGAAATGCAGGAAGTGGAGGAAGTGGAGGAAGTGGACAAAGTTGACGAAGTGGAAGAAGTGGATGAAGTGAATGAAGTGGAGAAAGTAGAGGAAATGGACGATGTTGAGGAAGTGGACGAAATGGAGGAAGTGGACAAAATGGAGGAAGTTGACGAACTTGACGAAGTGGAGGAAGTGGAGGAAGTGGACGAACTTGACAAAGTGGACGAAATGGAGGAAGTGGACGAAGTTGACGAAGTGGATGAAGTGGAGGAAGTGGAGGAAATAGACGATGTTGACGAAGTGGAAGAAGTTCAGCAAGTGAATGGAGTGAAGGAAGTCCAAGAAGTGGATAATGTTGAGGAAGTGGAGAAAGTTGACGAAGGGGACGAAGTGGAAGAAGTTGACGAAGTGGAGGAAGTGGAGGAAGTGGACGAAGCGGACGAAGTTGACGAAGTGGACGAAATCGAAGAAGTGGACGAACTTGACGATGTGGAGGAAGTGGAGGAAGTGGAGGAAGTAGAAGAACTTGACGAAGTGAACAAAATGGACGAAGTGGACGAAGTTGACGAAGAGGAGGAAGTGGATAATGTGGAGGAAGTTGAGGAACAGGAAGAACTGGACGAAGTGGAGGAAGTGGACGAAGTTGACGAAGTGGACGAAGTTGACGACGTTGACGAAGTGGACGAAGTGGAGGAAGTGGAGGAAGTGAACGAAGTGGGCGAAGTGGAGGAGGTGGAGGAAGAAGTGGACGATGTTGAAGAAGTGGAGGAAGTGGACGAAGTGGAAGAAGTTGACAAAGTGGAGGAAGTGGAGGAAGTGGATGAAGTGGATGAAGAGGACGAACTTGATGAAGTTGACGAAGTGGAGGAAGTGGACGAAGTAGACGGAGTGGAGCAATTAGAGGAAGTGGACGAAGTGAACGAAGTGGACGAACTTGACGAAGTGGAGGAAGTGGATTAAGTGGAGGAAGTGGACGAAGTCGACGAAGTGGACGAAGAGGACGAAGTGGACGAAGTTGACGACGTGGACGAAGTGGAGTATGTGGAGGAAGTGGACGAACCTGACGAAGTGGACGAAATGAATGAAGTGGACGAAGTTGATGAAGTGGACGAAGTGGACGAAGTGGAGGAAGTGGAGGTAGTGGAGGAAGTGGAGGAAGAGGACGAAATGGAGGAAGTGAAGGAAGTGGAGGAAGTGGAGGAAGGAGAGGAACTGGACGAACTTGACGAAGTGGACGAAGTGGATGAAGTGGAGGAAATAAACGAAGGGGGCGAAGTCGACGAAGTGGACAAAGAGGATGAAGTGGACGAAGTGGAGGACGTGGAAGAAGTGGACGAAGTGGAGGAAGAGGAGGAAGTGGACGAAGTGGAGGAAGTGGAGGAAGTGGACGAAGTAGACGAAGTTGACGAAGTGGAAGAAGTGGAGGAAGTGGACGAAGAGGAGGAAGTGGAGGAAGTGGAGGAAGTGGAGGAAATAGAGGAAGCGGACGAAGTGGACGAAGTTGACGAAGTAGACGAAGTGGATGAAGTGGAGGAAGTGGACGAAGTGAACGAAGAGGACGAAGTGTACGAAGCGGACGAAGTGGACGAAGTGGATGAAGTTGACGACGTCGACGAAGTGGAGGAAGTGGGCGATGTGGACGAAGTGGAGGAAGTTGACGAAGTTGACGATGTGGACGAAGTAGACGAAGTGGAGGAAGGGGAGGAAGTGGAGCAAGTGTAGGAACTGGAGGAAGTGGACGAAGTTGACGAAGTGGAGGAAATGGACGAAGTGGACGAAGATGACGAAGTGGATGAAGTGGACGAAGTGGACGATGTTGACGAAGGGGAAGAAGTTTACGAGGTGAATGAAGTCGAGGAAGTGGAAGAAGTGGACGATGTTGAAAAAGTGGAGGAAGTGGACGAAGTTGACAAAGTGGAAGAAGTTGACGAAGTGGAGGAAGTGGAGGAAGTGGACGAAGTGGACGGAGTGGAGGAATTAGAGGAAGTGGACGAAGTGCGCGAAGTGGACGGAGTGGAGGAATTAGAGGAAGTGGACGAAGTGGATGAACTTGACGAAGTGGAGGAAGTGGATGAAGTGGAGGAAGTGGACGAAGAGGACAAAGTGGACGAAGTTGACGACATGGACGAAGTGGAGTATGTGGAGGAATTGGAGGAAGTGGACGAACCTGACGAAGTGGACAAAATGAACGAAGTGGACGAAGTTGACGAAGTGGAGGAAGTGGAGGAAGTGGAGGAACTGGGCGAACTTGACGAAGTGGACGAAGTGGAGGAAGTGCACGAAGAGGACGAAGTCGACGAAGTGGACAAGGAGGATGAAGTGGACGAAGTGGACGAAGAGGACGAAGTAGACGAGGTTGACGAATTGGAGGAAGTGGACGAAGAGGACGAAGTGAAGGAAGTGGATGAAGTGGAGGAAGTGGGCGAAGTGGACGAAGTGAAGGAAGTGGACGAAGTGGAGGAAATAGAGAAGTGGACGAAGTGGACGAAGTGGACGAACTTGACGAAGTAGACGAAGTGGATGAAGGGGACGAAGTGGAGGAAGAGTACGAGATGGACGAAGTGTACGAAGCGGACGAAGCGGACGAAGTGGACAAAGTGGACAGAGTTGACGAAGTTGACGACGTGGACGAAGTGGAGGAAGTGTACGAAGTGGAATAAGTGAAGGAAGTGGGGGAAGTGGACGAACCTAACGAAGTGGACGAAGTGGACGAAGTGGACGAAGTGGAGGAAGTGGAGGAAGTGGACAAAGTAGAGGAAATAGAGGAAATAGAGGAAGTGGACGAAGTGGACGAACTTGACAAAGTAGACGAAGTGGATGAAGTGGACGAAGTGGACGAAGTAGACGAGGTTGACGAAGTGGAGGAAGTGGAGGAAGTGGACGAAGAGGACGAAGTGAAGGAAGTGGATGAAGTGGAGGAAGTGGACAAAGTGGAGGAAGTGGACAAAGTGGAGGAAGTGGACGAAGTGGAGGAAATAGAGCATGGACGAAGTGGACGAACTTGACGAAGTGGATGAAGTGGACGAAGTGGACGAAGAGTACGAAGTGGACGAAGTGTACGAAGCGGACGAAGCGGACGAAGTGGACGAAGTTGACGAAGTTGACGACGTGGACGAACTGGAGGAAGTGGAGGAAGTGTACGAAGTGGAAGAAGTGGAGGAAGTGGAGGAAGTGGACGAACCTAACGAAGTGGAGGAAGTGGAGGAAGTGGAGGAAGTGGACGAACCTAACGAAGTGGAGGAAGTGGAGGAAGTGGAAGAAATAGAGGAAGTCGACGAAGTGGATGAAGTGGACGAAGAGTACGAAGTGGACGAAGTGTACGAAGCGGACGAAGTGGACGAAGTGGACGAAGCGGAGGAAGTGTACGAAGTGGAAGAAGTGGAGGAAGTGGACGAACCTAACGAAGTGACGAAATGGACGAAGTGGATGAAGTTGACGAAGTGGACAAAGTTGAGGAAGTGAATGAAGTTGAGGAAGTGGATGAAATGGACGATGTTGAGGAAGTGGACGAAGTGGACGAAATGGAGGAAGTGGAGGAAGTGAAGCAAGTGGGAGAAGTGTACGAAGTGGAGGAAGTGGAGGAAGTGGAGGAAGTGGACAAAGTGGAGGAAGTGGACGAAATGGACGAAGTTGACTAAGTCGACGAAGTGGAGGAAGTGGAGGAAGTGGACAAAGTTGACGAAGTGGAAGAAGTGGAGGAAGTGAATGAAGTGGAGGAAGTAGAGGAAATGGACAATGTTGATGAAGTGGAGGAGGTGGACGAAATGGAGGAAGTGAAGGTAGTGGAGGAAATGGAGGAAGTGGACGAAGTGGACGAAGTGGAGGAAGTTGAAGAAGTGAACGAAGTGGAGGAAGTGGAGGAAGTGGACAAACTTGGCGAGGCGGAAGAAGTGGAGGAAGTGAATGAAGTGGAGGAAGTAGAGGAAATGGACGATGTTGAGGAAGTGGAGGAAGTGGAGGAAGTTGAAGAACTGGAGGACGTTGAGGAAGTGGACGAGCTTGACAAATTGGACGAAATAGACGAAGTGGACGAAGTTGACGAAGTGGACGAAGTGGACAAAGTTGACAAAGTTGAAGCAGTCGAGGAAGTGAATGAAGTGGAAGAAATGGAAGATGTTGAGGATGTGGACGAAATGGAGGAAGTGGAGGAAGTGGAGGAAGTGGACGAAGTGGAGGAAGTGGACGAAGTTGAGGAAGTGGAGGAAGTTGAAGAAGTGGAGGATGTGGAGGAAGTGGACGAAGTGGACGTACTTGACGAAGTAGACGAAGTGTACGAAGCGGACGAAGAGTACGAAGTGGACGAAGTGTACGAAGCGGGCGAAGTGGTGGAAGTGTACGAAGTGGAAGAACTAGAGGAAGTGGAGGAAGTGGACGAACCTAACGAAGTGGACGAAGTGGACGAAGTGGACGAAGTGGACGAACTTGACAAAGTAGACGAAGTGGATGAAGTGGACGAAGTGGACAAAGAGTACGAAGTGGACGAAGTAGACGAAGTTGACGAAGTTGACGATGTGCACGAAGTGGACAAAGTGGACGAAGTGAACGAAGTTGACGAAGCAGACGAAGTGGAGGAAGTGGAAGAAGTGGACGAAGTGGACAAAGTGGACGAAGTTGAGGAAGTGGACAAAGTGGAAGAAGTGGAGGAAGTGGACGAACTTGACGAAGTGGACGAAATGGACGAAGTTGACGAAATTGCCGAAGTGGAGTAAGTGGAGGAAGTGGACGAGGTGGAGGAAGTGGAGGAAGTGTGCGATGTTGACGAAGTGGAAGAAGATCAGGAAGTGAATGGAGGAAGTGCAAGAAGTGGACGATGTTGAGGAAGTGGAGGAAGTGGTGGAAAAAGTGGATGAAGTGAATGAAGTGGAGAAAGTAGAGGAAATGGACGATGTTGAGGAAGTGGAGAAAGTGGACGAAATTGACGAAGTGGACGAAGTGGAAGAAGTTGACTAAGTGGAGGAAGTGGACGCAGGGGACGAACTTGACGAAGTGGAGGAAGTGGAGGAAGTGGACGAAGTGGACGAACTAGGCGAAGTGGAGGAAGTGGAGGAAGTAGATGAACATGACGAAGTGGACGAAATAGACGAAGTGGATGATGTGGACGAATTTGTCGAAGTGGAGGAAGTGGACGACGTTGACGAAATGGACGAAGTGGAGGAAGTGGGCGAAGGGGACGAAGTGGGCGAAGTGGTGGAAGTTCACGAAGTTGACGAAGTGGACGAAATAGACGAAATGGACAAAGTGGACGAAAGGGAGGAAGTGGAGGAAGTGGAGGATGTGGAAGAAGTGTACGAAGTGGGCGAAGTTGACGACGTGGACGAAGTGGACGAAGTGTACGAAGTGGACAAAGTGGATAAAGTGGAAGAAGTGGAGGAAGTGGAGGAAGTGGACGAACCTAACGACGTGGACGAAATGGACGAAGTTGACATAGTGCACGAAGTTGACAAAGTGGAGGAAGTGAATGAAGTGGAGGAAGTGGTGGAAGTGGAGGAAATCGACGATGTTGAGGAAGTGGACAAAATGGACGAAGTCGAGGAAGTGGACGAACTCGACGAAGTGGAGGAAGTGGACGAAGTGGACGAAGCGGAGGAAGTGGAGAATGTGGACGAAGTGGAGGAAGTCGAAGAACTGGACGAAGTGGAGGAAGTGGACGAAGTTGACGAGGTGGACGAAGTTGACGAAGTGGACGAAGTGGACGAAATGGAGGAAGAAGAGGAAGTGGAGGAAGTGGAGGAAGTGGAAGAAGTGCACGAAGTGGAGGAAGTGGAGGAGGTGGAGGAAGTGGAGGAAGTTGACGAAGTGGAAGAAGTGTAGGAAGTGAATGAAGTGGAGAAAGTGGAGGAAGTGGATGATGTTGAGGAAATGGAGGAAGTGGACGAAGTGGACGAAATGGACGAAGTGAAAAAAGTTGACGACATTGACGAAAAGGACGAAGTCGACGAAGTGGACGAAGTTGACGACATTGAAGAAGTGGAGGAAGTGGAGGAAGTGGGCGAAGTGGAGGAAGTTGACGAAGTGAACGAAGTAGACAAAGTGGACAAAGTAGAGGAAGGGGAGGAAGTGGAGGAAGTGGAGGAAGTGGACGAACTTGACGAAGTGGACGAAATGGACGAAGTGGACGAAGTGGACGAAGTGGACGAAGTGGATGAAGTGGACGAAGTGGACGAAGTGGAGTTAGTGGACGATGTTGACGAAGTGGAAGAAGTTCAAGAAGTGAATGAAGTGGAGGAAGTGCAAGAAGTGGACGATGTTGAGGTAGTGGAGGAAGTGGACGAAGTGAAAGAAGTTGACGAAATGGAAGAAGTGGACGAAGTGGACGAAGGGGACGAACTTGACGAAGTTGACGAAGTTGACGAAGCGGAGGAAGTGGACGAAGTTGAGGGAATAGAGGAAGTGGACAAACTTGATGAAGTGGATGAAGTGGACGAAGTGGAGGAAGTGGACTAAGTTGACGACGTGGACGAAGTGGAGGAAGTGGAAGAACTAGACGAAGTGGAGGAAGTGGACGAGGTGGACAAACTGGAACAAGTGGGGAAGTGGAGGAAGTGGACGAACTTGATGAAGTGGACGAAGTTGAGGAAGTGGACGAAGTTGACGAAGTGAATGAAGTGGAGGAAATGGACGATGTTGAGGAAGTGGAGGAAGTGGACACAATGGAGGAAGTGGAGGAAGTGGAGGAAGTGGACGAACTGGAGGAAGTGGAGGAAGTGGACGAACTGGAGGAAGTGGAGGAAGTGGACGAACTTGACGAAGTGGAGGAAGTGGACGAAGTGTAGAATATGGGCGAAGTGGATGAAGTGGAGGAAGTGGAAGAAGTGGACGAAGTGGAGGAAGAGGAGGAAGTGGACGAAGTGGAGGAAGTGGAAGAAGTGCAGAAAGTAGAGGAAGTGGGGGAAGTTGAGGAAGTTGAGGAAGTGGACGAAGTGGATGAGGTGGAGGAACTGGACAAAATAAACGAAGTGGACGAAGTGGACGAAGAGGACGAAGTCGACGAAGGGGAGGAAGTGGAGGAGGTGGACGAAATGGAGGCAGTGGACGAAGTTGACGAAGTTGGCGACGTGGACGATGTGGACGAAATGGACGAAGTGGACAAAGTGGAGTAAGTGGAAGAAGTGGACGAACCTGACGAAGTGGACGAAATTGACGAAGTGGACGAAGTTGAGGAAGTGGACGAAGTGGATGAAGTGGAGAAAGTGGACAAAGTTGACAAAGTGGAAGAAGTGGATGAAGTGAATGAAGTGGAGGAAGTAGAGGAAATGGACGATGTTGAGGAAGTGGAGGAAGTGGACGAAATGGGAAGTGGACGAAGTGGAGGAAGTGGAGGAAGTGGAGGAAGTAGACGAACTTGACGAAGTGGACGAAATGGACGAAATGGACGAAGTGGACGAATTTGAGGAAGTGGAAGAAGTGGAGAATGTGGACGAAGTGGAGGAAGTGGAAGAATTGGACGAAGTGGAGGAAGTGGACGACGTTGACGAAGTGGACGAAGTGGACGAAGAGGAGGAAGTGGAGGAAGTGGGCGAAGTGGACGAAGTTGACGAAGTCGACGAAATAGACAAAATGGACAAAGTGGAGGAAAGGGAAGAAGTAGAGGAAGTGGAGGAAGTGGAGGATGTGGAGGAAGTGGACGAAATGGACGAAGTTGACGAAGTGGATGAAGTGGACGAATTGGAGGAAGTGGAGGAAGTGGACCATTTTGACAAAGTGGAAGAAGTTCAGGAAGTGAATGGAGTGGAGGAAGTGCAAGAAGTGGATGATGTTGAGGAAGTGGACGAAGTTGACGAAGTGGAAGAAGCTGACGAAGTGGAGGAAGTGGACGCAGGGGACGAAGTTGACGAAGTGGTTGATGTGGAGGAAGTGGATGAAGTAGACGACGTGGAGGAAATAGAGGAGGTGGACAAAGTGGATGAACTTGACGAAGTGGACGAAGTGGATGAAGTGGAGGAAGTGGACGAAGTCGACGAAGTGGGCGAAGAGGACGAAGTGGAGGAAGTGGACGAAGTGGGCGAAGTGGACAAAGTGGAGGCAGTTGGAGAAGTGGAGGAAGTGTACGAAGTGGACAAAGTGCACAAAGTGGAAGAAATGGTGGAAGTGGAGGAAGTGGACGAACCTAACGACGTGGAAGAAATGGACGAAATTGACGAAGTGCACGAAGTGGACAAAGTGGATGATGTGAATGAAGTGGAGGAAGTGGAGGAAATGGACGATGTTGAGGAAGTGGAGGAAGTGGACGAAATGGAGGAAGTGGAGGAAGTGGACGAACTCGACCAAGTGGAGGAAGTGGACGAAGTGGAGGAAGTGGAGAATGTGGACGAAGTGGAAGAAGTTGAAGAACTGGACGAAGTGGAGGAAGTGGACGAAGTTGACGAAGTGGACGAAATGTAGGAAGAGAAGGAAGTGGAGGAAGTGGACGAAGTGCAGGAAGTTGAGGAAGTTGACGAAGTGGACGAAGTGGAGGAAGTGGAGGAGGTGGAGGAAGTGGACGAACTTCAGCAAGTGGACGAAATGGACGAAGTTGACGAAGTGGACGAAGAGGAGGAAGTGGAGGAAGTTGACGAAGTGGACGAAGAGGAGAAAGTGGAGGAAGTTGACGAAGTGGAAGAAGTGTAGGAAGTGAATGAAGTGGAGAAAGTGGAGGAAGTGGACGATGTTGAGGAAATGGAGGAAGTGGATGATATTGACGAAGTGGATGAAGTGGAAGAAGTGGAAGAAGTTGACGAAGTGGACGAAGTGGAGAAAGTGGACGAAGGGGACGAAGTTGACGAAGTTGACGAAGTGGACGAATTTGACGAAGTTGACGAAGTGGACAAAGTGTAGAAAGTGGACGAAGAGGACGAAGTGTAGGAAGTGGACGAAGTGGAGGAATGAGGGAGTGGAGGAAGTGGACGAAGTAAACGAAGTTATGAGTGGACGAAGTGGACGAAATGGACGAAGGGGACGAGATGGACGAAGTTGACGAAGTTGAGGAAGTGGACGAAGGGGAGGAAATGTACGAAGTGGATAAAGTTGACGAAGTGGACGAAGTGGAAGAAATGGACGAAGTGGAGAAATTGGACGAAGTTGAGGAAGTGGACGAAGTGGACGAACTTGACGAAGTGGAGGAAGAGGAGGAAGTGGAGGTAGTGGACGAACTTGACGAAGTGGACGAAGTGGACGAAGAGCACAAACTTGACGAATTTGACGAAGTGGACGAATTTGACGAAGTTGACAAATTGGACAAAGTGTAGAAAGTGGACGAAGAGGACGAAGTGTAGGAAGTGGACGAAGTGGAGGAATGAGGGAGTGGAGGAAGTGGACGAAGTAAACGAAGTTCACGAAGTGGACGAAGTGAACAAAATGGACGAAGGGGACGAAATGGACGAAGTTGACGAAGTGGACGAAGGGGAGGAAGTGGACAAAGTAGAAGAAAGTGGACGATGTTGAGGAAGTGAAGGAAGTGGACGAACTTGACGAAGTGGACGATGTGGACGAAGAGGACAAACTTGACGAAGTTGACGAAGTGGAGAAAGTGGAGGAAGTGGGCGATGCGGAAGAAATGGAGGAAGTGGGCGAAGTGGACGAAGTGGACGAAATAGAGGAAGTGGACGAACTTGACGAAGTGGACGAAGTGAAGGAAGTGCACGAAATCGACGACATGGACGAAGTCGACGAAATGGACGAAGAGGACGAAGTGGAAGAACTGGACGAAGTGGATAAAGTAGACGAAGTGGATGAAGTGGAGGAAGTGGACAAAGTGGAAGAAGTGGAGGAAGTGGACGAACCTGACGAAGTGGACGAAATGGATGAAGTGGACGAAGTTGACGAAGTGCACGAAGTGGATAAAGTAGAAGAAGTGAATGAAGTGGAGGAAGTGGAGGAAATGCACGATGTTGAGGAAGTGGACGAAGTGGACGAAATTGGGGAAGTGGAGGAGGTGGAGGAAGTGGAGAATGTGGACAAGTGTAGGAAGTGGAAGAACTGGACGAAGTGGAGGGGGTGGACGAAGTTGACGAAGTGGATGAAGTTGACGAAGTGGAGGATGTGGAGGAAGAGGAGGAAGTGGACGAAGTGGACGAAGTGGACAAAGTGGAAGAAGTGGAGGAAGTGGAGGAAGTGGAGGAAGTTGAGGAAGTTGACGAAGTGGACAAAGTGGACGAAGTGGACGAAGATGACGAAGTGGACGAAGTGGAGGAAGTTGAAGAACTGGACGAAGTGGAGGAACTGGACGAAGTTGACGAAGTGGATGAAATGGAGGAAGAGGAGGAAGTGGAAGAAGTGGAAGAACTGGACCAAGTGGAGGAAGTTGAGGAAGTGGACGAAGTGGAGGAAGTGGAGGAAGTTGAGGAAGTGGACGATGTGGACGAAGAGGACAAACTTGACGAAGTTGACGAAGTGGAGGAAGTGGAGGAAGTGGAGGAAATTGACGAAGTGGAGGAAGTGGACGAAGTTGATGAAGTGGAAGAAGTGCAGGAAGTGATTGAAGTGGAGGAAGTGGAGGAAGTGCACGATGTTGAGGAAGTTGACGAAGTGGAGGAAGTCTGCGAAGTGGACGTAGGGGACGAACTTGACGAAGTGGATGAAAGGCATGAACTTGACGAAGTGGACGAAGTGGACGAACGGGACGAACTTAATGAAGTTGACGAATATGACGAAGTGGAAGAAGAAGATGAAGAAGTGGAGGAAGAGGACGAAGTAGGCGAAGTGGAGGAAGTTTACAAAGTGGAGGAAGTGGAGGAAATGGTGGAAGTTGACGAAGTGGACGAAGTGGACAAAGTGGAAAAAGTGGAGGAAGTGGACGAACCTGACGAAGTGAATGAAATTGACAAAGTGGACGAAGTGGAGGAAGTGGAGGAAGTGGACGATGTGGACGAAATGACAAACTTGACGAAGTGGACGAAATGGACGAAGTGGATAAAGTGGACGAAGTTGACGAAGTGGACGAAGTGGACGAAGTAGAAGAAGAGGAGGAAGTGGAGAAAGTGGAGAAAGTTGAGGAAGCTGATGAACTGGACATAGTGGACGAAGATGACGAAGTGGAGGAAGTGAATAAAGTGGAGGAACTGGAGGAAATGGACGATGTTGAGGAAGTGGAGGAAGTGGACGAAAGGGAGGAAGTGGAGGAAGTTGAGGAAGTGGACGAAGTGGAGGAAGTGGAGAATGTGAACGAAGTGGAGGAAGTGGAAGAACTGGACGAAGTGGAGGAAGTGGAGGAAGTGGACGAAGTGGAGGAGGTGGAGGAAGTGGTCGAACTTCACGAAGTGGACGAAATGGACGAAGTGGACGAAGTTGAGGAAGTGGACGAAGTTGAATAAGTGGACGAAGTTGACAAAGTTGACGTAGTGGACGAAGTGGGGGAAAAGGAGGAAGTGGACGAAGTGGAGGAAGTGGAAGAAGTGGATGAAGTGGACGAAGTTGAGGAAGTGGACGATGTGGACAAAGAGGACAAACTTGACGAAGTTCACGAAGTGGAGGAAGTGGAGGAAGTGGAGGAAGTGGTGGAAATTGACGAAGTGGAGGAAGTGGACGAAGTTGATGAAGTGGAAGAAGTGCAGGAAGTGATTGAAGTGGAGGAAGTGGAGGAAGTGCACGATGTTGAGGAAGTTGACGAAGTTGACGAAGTGGAGGAAGTGGAGGAAGTCTGCGAAGTGGACGTAGGGGACGAACTTGACGAAGTGGACGAAAGGGACGAACTTGACGAAGTGGACGAAGTGGACGAACGGGACGAACTTGACGAAGTTGACGATTATGACGAAGTGGAAGAAGAAGATGAAGAAGTGGAGGAAGAGGATGAAGTAGGCGAAGTGGAGGAAGTTTACAAAGTGGAGGAAGTGGAGGAAATGGTGGAAGTTGACGAAGTGGATGAAGTGGACAAAGTGGAAAAAGTGGAGGAAGTGGAAGAACCTGACGAAGATAATGAAATGGACAAAGTGGACGAAGTGGAGGAAGTGGAGGAAGTGGACGAAGTTGGGGACGTGGACGAAGTGGAGGAAGTGGACGAAGTGGAGGAAGTGGAAGAAGTGGACGAAGTGGACGAAATGGACGAAGTGGATGAAGTGGACGAACTTGACGAGGTGGACGAAGTGGACGAAGTTGATGACGTGGACGAAGTGGTGGAAGTGGAAGAAGTGTAAGAAGTGGACAAAGTGGAGGAAGTGGAGGGAGTGGAGGAAGTGGACGAACTTCACGAAATGGACGAAGTTGACGAAGTTGACGAAGTGGAGGAAGTGGACGAAGTTGACGAAGTGGAAGAAGTGGAGGAAGTGAAGGAACTGGAGGAAATGGATGATGTTGAGGAAGTGGAGGAAGTGGACGAAATGGAGGAAGTGGAGAAAGTGGAGGAAGTGGACGAACTTGACGAAGTGGAGGAAATGGACGAACTTGACGAAGTGGAGGAAGTGGAGAATGTGGATGAAGTGGAGGAATTGGAAGAACTGGACAAAGTGAAGGAAGTGGACGAAGTTGACAAAGTGGACGAAGTGGAGGAAGTGGAGGAAGTGGACGATGTGGACGAAATGACAAACTTGACGAAGTGGACGAAATGGACGAAGTGGATAAAGTGGACGAAGTTGACGAAGTGGACGAAGTGGACGAAGTAGAAGAAGAGGAGGAAGTGGAGAAAGTGGAGAAAGTTGAGGAAGCTGATGAAGTGGACATAGTGGACGAAGATGACGAAGTGGAGGAAGTGAATAAAGTGGAGGAACTGGAGGAAATGGACGATGTTGAGGAAGTGGAGGAAGTGGACGAAAGGGAGGAAGTGGAGGAAGTTGAGGAAGTGGACGAAGTGGAGGAAGTGGAGAATGTGAACGAAGTGGAGGAAGTGGAAGAACTGGACGAAGTGGAGGAAGTGGAGGAAGTGGACGAAGTGGAGGAGGTGGAGGAAGTGGTCGAACTTCACGAAGTGGACGAAATGGACGAAGTGGACGAAGTTGAGGAAGTGGACGAAGTTGAATAAGTGGACGAAGTTGACAAAGTTGACGTAGTGGACGAAGTGGGGGAAAAGGAGGAAGTGGACGAAGTGGAGGAAGTGGAAGAAGTGGATGAAGTGGACGAAGTTGAGGAAGTGGACGATGTGGACAAAGAGGACAAACTTGACGAAGTTCACGAAGTGGAGGAAGTGGAGGAAGTGGAGGAAGTGGTGGAAATTGACGAAGTGGAGGAAGTGGACGAAGTTGATGAAGTGGAAGAAGTGCAGGAAGTGATTGAAGTGGAGGAAGTGGAGGAAGTGCACGATGTTGAGGAAGTTGACGAAGTTGACGAAGTGGAGGAAGTGGAGGAAGTCTGCGAAGTGGACGTAGGGGACGAACTTGACGAAGTGGACGAAAGGGACGAACTTGACGAAGTGGACGAAGTGGACGAACGGGACGAACTTGACGAAGTTGACGATTATGACGAAGTGGAAGAAGAAGATGAAGAAGTGGAGGAAGAGGATGAAGTAGGCGAAGTGGAGGAAGTTTACAAAGTGGAGGAAGTGGAGGAAATGGTGGAAGTTGACGAAGTGGATGAAGTGGACAAAGTGGAAAAAGTGGAGGAAGTGGAAGAACCTGACGAAGATAATGAAATGGACAAAGTGGACGAAGTGGAGGAAGTGGACGAAGTGGACGAAGTTGGGGACGTGGACGAAGTGGAGGAAGTGGACGAAGTGGAGGAAGTGGAAGAAGTGGACGAAGTGGACGAAATGGACGAAGTGGATGAAGTGGACGAACTTGACGAGGTGGACGAAGTGGACGAAGTTGATGACGTGGACGAAGTGGTGGAAGTGGAAGAAGTGTAAGAAGTGGACAAAGTGGAGGAAGTGGAGGGAGTGGAGGAAGTGGACGAACTTCACGAAATGGACGAAGTTGACGAAGTTGACGAAGTTGACGAAGTTGACGAAGTGGAGGAAGTGGACGAAGTTGACGAAGTGGAAGAAGTGGAGGAAGTGAAGGAACTGGAGGAAATGGATGATGTTGAGGAAGTGGAGGAAGTGGACGAAATGGAGGAAGTGGAGAAAGTGGAGGAAGTGGACGAACTTGACGAAGTGGAGGAAATGGACGAACTTGACGAAGTGGAGGAAGTGGAGAATGTGGATGAAGTGGAGGAATTGGAAGAACTGGACAAAGTGAAGGAAGTGGACGAAGTTGACAAAGTGGACGAAGTGGGGGAAGTGGAGGAAGTGGAGGAAGTGGAGGAAGTGGAGGAAGTCTGCGAAGTGGACGTAGGGGACGAACTTGACGAAGTGGACGAAAGGGACGAACTTGACGAAGTGGACGAAGTGGACGAACGGGACGAACTTGACGAAGTTGACGATTATGACGAAGTGGAAGAAGAAGATGAAGAAGTGGAGGAAGAGGATGAAGTAGGCGAAGTGGAGGAAGTTTACAAAGTGGAGGAAGTGGAGGAAATGGTGGAAGTTGACGAAGTGGATGAAGTGGACAAAATGGAAAAAGTAGAGGAAGTGGAAGAACCTGACGAAGTGAATGCAATGGACAAAGTGGACGAAGTGGAGGAAGTGGAGGAAGTGGACGAAGTTGGGGACGTGGACGAAGTGGAGGAAGTGGACGAAGTGGAGGAAGTGGAAGAAGTGGAGGAAGTGGACGAAATGGACGAAGTGGATGAAGTGGACGAACTTGACGAGGTGGACGAAGTGGACGAAGTTGATGACGTGGACGAAGTGGTGGAAGTGGAAGAAGTGTAAGAAGTGGACGATGTGGAGGAAGTGGAGGGAGTGGAGGAAGTGGACGAACTTCACGAAATGGACGAAGTTGACGAAGTTGACGAAGTGGAGGAAGTGGACGAAGTTGACGAAGTGGAAGAAGTGGAGGAAGTGAAGGAACTGGAGGAAATGGATGATGTTGAGGAAGTGGAGGAAGTGGACGAAATGGAGGAAGTGGAGAAAGTGGAGGAAGTGGACGAACTTGACGAAGTGGAGGAAATGGACGAACTTGACGAACTGGAGGAAGTGGAGAATGTGGATGAAGTGGAGGAATTGGAAGAACTGGACAAAGTGAAGGAAGTGGACGAAGTTGACAAAGTGGACGAAGTGGGGGAAGTGGAGGAAGTGGAGGAAGTGGAGGAAGTGGAGGAAGTCTGCGAAGTGGACGTAGGGGACGAACTTGACGAAGTGGACGAAAGGGACGAACTTGACGAAGTGGACGAAGTGGACGAACGGGACGAACTTGACGAAGTTGACGATTATGACGAAGTGGAAGAAGAAGATGAAGAAGTGGAGGAAGAGGATGAAGTAGGCGAAGTGGAGGAAGTTTACAAAGTGGAGGAAGTGGAGGAAATGGTGGAAGTTGACGAAGTGGATGAAGTGGACAAAATGGAAAAAGTAGAGGAAGTGGAAGAACCTGACGAAGTGAATGCAATGGACAAAGTGGACGAAGTGGAGGAAGTGGACGAAGTGGACGAAGTTGGGGACGTGGACGAAGTGGAGGAAGTGGACGAAGTGGAGGAAGTGGAAGAAGTGGACGAAGTGGACGAAATGGACGAAGTGGATGAAGTGGACGAACTTGACGAGGTGGACGAAGTGGACGAAGTTGATGACGTGGACGAAGTGGTGGAAGTGGAAGAAGTGTAAGAAGTGGACAAAGTGGAGGAAGTGGAGGGAGTGGAGGAAGTGGACGAACTTCACGAAATGGACGAAGTTGACGAAGTTGACGAAGTGGAGGAAGTGGACGAAGTTGACGAAGTGGAAGAAGTGGAGGAAGTGAAGGAACTGGAGGAAATGGATGATGTTGAGGAAGTGGAGGAAGTGGACGAAATGGAGGAAGTGGAGAAAGTGGAGGAAGTGGACGAACTTGACGAAGTGGAGGAAATGGACGAACTTGACGAAGTGGAGGAAGTGGAGAATGTGGATGAAGTGGAGGAATTGGAAGAACTGGACAAAGTGAAGGAAGTGGACGAAGTTGACAAAGTGGACGAAGTGGGGGAAGTGGAGGAAGTGGAGGAAGTGGAGGAAGTGGAGGAAGTCTGTGAAGTGGACGTAGGGGACGAACTTGACGAAGTGGACGAAAGGGACGAACTTGACGAAGTGGACGAAGTGGACGAACGGGACGAACTTGACGAAGTTGACGATTATGACGAAGTGGAAGAAGAAGATGAAGAAGTGGAGGAAGAGGATGAAGTAGGCGAAGTGGAGGAAGTTTACAAAGTGGAGGAAGTGGAGGAAATGGTGGAAGTTGACGAAGTGGATGAAGTGGACAAAATGGAAAAAGTAGAGGAAGTGGAAGAACCTGACGAAGTGAATGCAATGGACAAAGTGGACGAAGTGGAGGAAGTGGAGGAAGTGGACGAAGTTGGGGACGTGGACGAAGTGGAGGAAGTGGACGAAGTGGAGGAAGTGGAAGAAGTGGACGAAGTGGACGAAATGGACGAAGTGGATGAAGTGGACGAACTTGACGAGGTGGACGAAGTGGACGAAGTTGATGACGTGGACGAAGTGGTGGAAGTGGAAGAAGTGTAAGAAGTGGACAAAGTGGAGGAAGTGGAGGGAGTGGAGGAAGTGGACGAACTTCACGAAATGGACGAAGTTGACGAAGTTGACGAAGTGGAGGAAGTGGACGAAGTTGACGAAGTGGAAGAAGTGGAGGAAGTGAAGGAACTAGAGGAAATGGATGATGTTGAGGAAGTGGAGGAAGTGGACGAAATGGAGGAAGTGGAGAAAGTGGAGGAAGTGGACGAACTTGACGAAGTGGAGGAAATGGACGAACTTGACGAAGTGGAGGAAGTGGAGAATGTGGATGAAGTGGAGGAATTGGAAGAACTGGACAAAGTGAAGGAAGTGGACGAAGTTGACAAAGTGGACGAAGTGGGGGAAGTGGAGGAAGTGGAGGAAGTGGAGGAAGTGGAGGAAGTCTGCGAAGTGGACGTAGGGGACGAACTTGACGAAGTGGACGAAAGGGACGAACTTGACGAAGTGGACGAAGTGGACGAACGGGACGAACTTGACGAAGTTGACGATTATGACGAAGTGGAAGAAGAAGATGAAGAAGTGGAGGAAGAGGATGAAGTAGGCGAAGTGGAGGAAGTTTACAAAGTGGAGGAAGTGGAGGAAATGGTGGAAGTTGACGAAGTGGATGAAGTGGACAAAATGGAAAAAGTAGAGGAAGTGGAAGAACCTGACGAAGTGAATGCAATGGACAAAGTGGACGAAGTGGAGGAAGTGGAGGAAGTGGACGAAGTTGGGGACGTGGACGAAGTGGAGGAAGTGGACGAAGTGGAGGAAGTGGAAGAAGTGGACGAAGTGGACGAAATGGACGAAGTGGATGAAGTGGACGAACTTGACGAGGTGGACGAAGTGGACGAAGTTGATGACGTGGACGAAGTGGTGGAAGTGGAAGAAGTGTAAGAAGTGGACAAAGTGGAGGAAGTGGAGGGAGTGGAGGAAGTGGACGAACTTCACGAAATGGACGAAGTTGACGAAGTTGACGAAGTGGAGGAAGTGGACGAAGTTGACGAAGTGGAAGAAGTGGAGGAAGTGAAGGAACTGGAGGAAATGGATGATGTTGAGGAAGTGGAGGAAGTGGAGGAAATGGAGGAAGTGGAGAAAGTGGAGGAAGTGGACGAACTTGACGAAGTGGAGGAAATGGACGAACTTGACGAAGTGGAGGAAGTGGAGAATGTGGATGAAGTGGAGGAATTGGAAGAACTGGACAAAGTGGAGGAAGTGGACGAAGTTGACAAAGTGGACGAAGTGGGGGAAGTGGAGGAAGTGGAGGAAGTGGAGGAAGTGGAGGAAGTGGAGGAAGTGGAGGAAGTGGGGGAAGTGGAGGAAGTGGAGGAAGTGGAAGAAGTGGAGGAAGTGGACGAAGTGTAGGAAGTGGACGAAGTTGACGAAGTGTAGGAAGTTAGAAGTGTAGGAAGTTAATGAAGTGGAGGAAGTGGACGAAGTGGACGAACTTGACGAAGTGGACGAAGTGGAGGAGGTGGACAAAGTGGAGGAAGTGGACGATGCGAAGGAAGTGGAGGAGGTGGAGGAAGTGGAGGAAGTGGAGGATGTGGACGAAGTTAACGAACTTGACGAAGCTGACGAAATGGACAAAGTGGAGGAAGTGAACGAAGTTGACGAAATGGACGAAGTGGACGAAGTTGACGAAGATTACGAAGTGGAGGAAGTGGAAAAAGTTGACGGAGTGGAAGAAGGGGATGCAGTGAATGGAGTGGAGGAAGTGGAGTAAAGGGACGATGTTGAGGAAGTGGAGGAAATGGACGAACCTGACGAAGTGGACGAAATGGATGAAGTGGACGAAGGTGACGAAGATGACGAAGTGGAGGAAGTGGAAAAAGTTGACCGACTGGAAGAAGGGGATGAAGTGAATGGAGTGGAGGAAGTGGAAGTGGAGGAAAGGGACGATGTTGAGGAAGTGGACGAAATGGAGGAAGTGTAGGAAGTGGATGAAGTGGAGGAAGTGGACGAAATGGACGAAGTGGAGGAAGTGGAGGAAGTGGACGAAGTGGAGGAAGTGGAGGAAGTGGAGGAAGTGAATGAAGTGGATGAACTTGACGAAGTGGACGAAATGGACGAAGTGGAAGAAGTTGACGAAGTGGAGAAAGTGGAGCAAGAGGATGAAATGGAAGAAGTGAAGGAAGTGGACGAAGTGGATGACGTGGACGAAGTAGAGGAAGTGGACGAAGTTGAAGAACTTGACGAAGTGGACGAAGTGGATGAAGTGGAGGAAGTGGAGGAAGCGGACGAATAGGACGAAGTCGACGAAGTGGACAAAGAGGATGAAGTGGAAGAAGTGAACGAAGTTGACGACATGGACGAAGTGGATGAAGTGGAGGAAGTGGACAAAGTAGACGAAGTGGGCGAAGTGGAGAAAGTAGACCAAGAGGAGGAGGTGGAGGAAATGGAGGAAGCAGACGATGTGGACAAAGTTCACGAACTTGACGAAGTGGACGAAGAGGACGAAGTGTAGGAAGTGGACGAAGTGGAGGAATGAGGGAGTGGAGGAAGTGGACGAAGTAAACGAAGTTCACGAAGTGGACGAAATGGACGAAGGGGAAGAAATGGACGAAGTTGACGATGTTGACGAAGTGGACGAAGTGGACGAAGGGGAGGAAGTGGACGAAGTGGATAAAGTTGACGAAGTGGAAGAAGTGGATGAAGTGGAGGAAAGTGGACGATGTTGAGGAAGTGTAGGAAGTGTAGGAAGTAGAGGAAATGGACGAAGTAGACGAAGTGGACGAACTTGACGAAGTGGAGCAATTGGAGGAAGTGGAGGAAGTGGACGAACTTGACGAAGTGGACGATGTGGACGATGTGGACGAAGAGGACGAACTTGACGAAGTGGAGGAAGTGGAGGATGTGGAAGAAGTGGAGGAAGTGGGCGAAGTGGACGAAGTGGAGGAAATAGAGGAAGTGGACGAACTTGACGAAGTGGACGAAGTGGACGAAGTCGACGAAGTGGACGAAGTGGAGGAAGTGGAAGAATTGGACGAAGTGGATAAATTGGACGAAGTGGATGAAGTGGAGGAAGTGGAGGAAGTGGACAAAGTGGAAGAAGTGGAGGAAGTGGAGGAAGTGGACAAACCTGACGAAGATGACGAAATGGACGAAGTGGAGAAGTTGACGAAGTGCACGAAGTGGACAAAGTGGAAGAAGTGAATGAAGTGGAGGAAGTGGAGCAAAAGGACGATGTTGAGGAAGTGGACGAAATTGGGGAAGTGGAGGAGGCGGAGGAAGTCGAGAATGTGGAGAAGTGCAGGAAGCGGAAGAACTGGACGAAGTGGAGGAGGTGGACGAAGTTGACGAAGTGGACGAAGTGGACGAAGTGGACGAAGTTGACGAAGTTGATGAAGTGGACGAAGTGGAGGAAGAGGAGGAAGTGGACTAAGTGGAAGAAGTGGAGGAAGTGGAGGAAGTGGAGGAAGTTGAGGATGTTGACGAAGTGGACAAAGTGGACGAAGTGGTCGAAGTGGAGGAAGTGGAGGAAATGGACGATGTTGAGGAAGTGGAGGAAGTGGACGAAATGGAGGAAGTGGAGGAAGTTGAGGAAGTGGAGGAAGTGGAGGAAGTGGAGAATGTGGACGAAGTGGAGGAAGTGGAAGAACTGGACGAAGTGGAGGAAGTGGACGAAGTTGACGAAGTGGACGAAGTTGACGAAGTTGATGAAGTGGACGAAATGGAGGAAGAGGAGGAAGTGGAAGAACTGGACGAAGTGGACGAAGTGGACGAACTGCAGGAGGTGGAGGAAATGGACGAACTTCACGAAGTGGACGAAATGGAGGAAGTGGACGAAGTTGAGGAAGTGGACGAACTTGAATAAGTGGACGAAGTTGACGAATTTGACGTAGTGGACGAAGTGGGGGAGGTGGAGAAAGTGGACGAAGTGGAGGATGTGGAAGAAGTGGATGAATTGGACGAAGTTGAGGAAGTGGAGGAAGTTGACGAAGTTGACGAAGTTGACGAAGTTGACGAAGTGGACGAAGTGGACGAAGTGAAGAAAGTGCAGGAGGTGGAGGAAGTGGAGGAAGTGGAGGAAATTGACGAAGTGGAGGAAGTGGACGAAGTTGACGAAGTAGAAGAAGTGCAGGAAGTGATTGAAGTGGAGGAAGTGGAGGAAGGTTACGAAGTGGACGTAGGGGACGAACTTGACGAAGTGGACGAAAAGGACGAACTTGACGAAGTGGACAAAGTGGACGAAGAGGACGAACATGACGAAGTTGACGAATATGACGAAATGGAAGAAGAAGATGAAGAAGTGGACGAAGAGGAGGAAGTAGGCGAAGTGGAGGAAGTTTACAAAGTGGAGGAAGTGGAGGAAATGGTGGAAGTTGACGAAGTGGACGAAGTGGACAAAGTGGAGGAAGTGAAGGAAGTGGACGAACCTAACGAAGTGGACGAAATGGACAAAGTGGACGAAGTGGAGGAAGTGGACGAAGTGGACGAAGGGGACAAACTTGACGAAGTGGACGAAGGGGACGAAGTGGACGAAGTTGGGGACGTGGACGAAGTGGAGGAAGTGGAGCAAGTGGAGGAAGTAGAAGAAGTGGACGAAGTGGACGAAATGGACGAAGTGGAGGAAGTCGACGAAGTGGACGAAGTTGACGAAGTGGACGAAGTGGACACAATGGAGGAAGTGGAGGAAGTGGAGGAAGTGGAGGAAGTGGAGGAAGTGGACGAACCTGATGAAGTGGACGAAATGGACGAAGTGGATGAAGTGGACGAAGTTAGCGAAGTTGACGAGGTTGACAAAGTTGACGAAGTGGAGGAAGTGGAGGAAGTGGAGAAAGTGGACGAAGTGGAAGAAGTGGATGAAGTGAGTGAAGAGGAGGAAGTAGAGGAAATGGACAATGTTGAGGAAGTGGACGAAGTGGACGAGATGGAGGAACTGGACGAACTTGACGAAGTGGAGGAAGTGGAGGAAGTGGAAGAAGTGGACAAAGTGGAGGACGTGGAGGAAGTCGACGAAGTGGACGAACTTGACGATGTGGAGGAAATGGACGAATTTGACGAAGTGGAAGAAGTGGACGAGGTGGACGATGTGGACGAAGGGGACGAAGTGGCGAAGTTGATGACATGGACGAAGTGGAAGAAGTGGACGAAGTGGACGAAGTGGACGAAGTTGACGAAGTTGACGAAGTGGAGGAAGTTAGAAGTGGAAGAAGTGTAGGAAGTGAATGAAGTGGAGGAAGTGGACAAACTTGACGAAGTGGACGAAGTGGAGGAAGTGGACAAAGTGGAGGAAGTGGACGATGTGAAGGAAGTGGAGGAAGTGGAGGAAGTGGAGGAAATGGAGGAAGTGGAGGAAGTGGAGGAAGTGGAGGAAGTGGAGGAAGTGGACGATGTGGACGAAGTTCACGAACTTAACGAAGTGGACGAAATGGACAAAGTGGAGGAAGTGGACGAAGTTGACGAAATGGACGAAGTGGACGAAGTTGACGAAGATTACGAAGTGGAGGAAGTGGAAAAAGTTGACGGAGTGGAAGAAGGGAATGAAGTGAATGGAGTGGAAGAAGTGGAGGAAGGGGACGATGTTGAGGAAGTGGAGGAAGTGGACGAACCTGACGAAGTGGACGAAATGGATGAAGTGGACGAAGTTGAGGAAGATGACGAAGTGGAGGAACTGGAAAAAGTTGACGGACTAGAAGAAGGGGATGAAGTGAATGGAGGGGAGGAAGTGGAGGAAAGGGACGATGTTGAGGAAGTGGACGAAATGGAAGAAGTGTAGGAAGTGGACAAAGTGGAGGAAGTGGAGGAAGTGGAGGAAGTGGAGGAAGTGGAGGAAGTGGACGAAGTGGACGAACTTGACGAAGTGGACGAAATGGACGAAGTGGACGAAGTTGGCGACGTGGACGAAGTGGAGGAAGTGGACGAACTTGACGAAGTGGACGAAATGGACGAAGTGGACGAAGTGGAAGAAGTGGAAGAAGTTGACGAAGTGGAGGAAGTGGACGATGTGGAGGAAGTGGAAAAAGTTGACGGACTAGAAGAATGGGATGAAGTGAATGGAGGGGAGGAAGTGGAGGAAAGGGACGATGTTGAGGAAGTGGACGAAATGGAAGAAGTATAGGAAGTGGACAAAGTGGACGAAGTGGAGGAAGTGGAGGAAGTGGACGAACTTGACGAAGTGGACGAAATGCACGAAGTGGACGAAGTTGGCGACGTGGACGAAGTGGAGGAAGTGGACGAAGTGGACGAAATGGAGGAAGTGGAGGAAGTGGAGGAAGTGGAGGAAGTGCATGAAGTGGACGAACTTGACGAAGTGGACGAAATGGACGAAGTGGACGAAGTGGAAGAAGTTGACGAAGTGGAGGAAGTGGACGATGTGGAGGAAGTGGAAAAAGTTGACGGACTAGAAGAAGGGGATGAAGTGAATGGAGGGGAGGAAGTGGAGGAAAGGGACGATGTTGAGGAAGTGGACGAAATGGAAGAAGTGTAGGAAGTGGACAAAGTGGACGAAGTGGAGAAAGTGGAGGAAGTGGACGAAGTGGACGAAATGGACGAAGTGGACGAAGTTGGCGACGTGGACGAAGTGGAGGAAGTGGACGAAGTGGACGAAGTGGACGAAATGGAGGAAGTGGAGGAAGTGGAGGAAGTGGAGGAAGTGAATGAAGTGGACGAACTTGACGAAGTGGACGAAATGGACGACGTGGAAGAAGTGGAAGAAGTTGACGAAGTGGAGGAAGTGGAGGAAGTGGAGAAAGTGGAGCAAGAGGACGAAATGGAAGAAGTGATTAAATGGAGGAAGTGGACGTAGTGGATGACGTGGACGAAGTAGAGGAAGTGGTCGAAGTTGAAGAACTTGACGAAGTGGACGAAGTGGATGAAGTGGAGGAAGTGGAGGAAGTGACGAATAGGACGAAGTCGACGAAGTGGACGAAGAGGATGAAGTGGAAGAAGTGGGCGAAGTTGACGACATGGACGAAGTGGAGGAAGTTGAAGAAGTGGACGAAGTGCGTGGAGGAAGTGGACGAAGTTGACGAAGTGGACGAAGTGCACAAACTTGACGAAGTGGACGAAGTCGATGAAGTGGACGAAGTTAACAAACTGGACGAAGTGATGAAGTGGAGGAAGTGGAGGAAGTGGACGAAGTGGAGAAAGCGGAAGAAGTGGACGAATTGCAGGAAGTAGGGGAAGTGGAAGAAGTGGACGAACTTGACGACGTGGAGGAAGTGGACGAACTTGACGACTTGGAGGAAGTGAACGAATGGGACGAACTTGACGACGTGGAGGAAGTGGACGAAGTGGACGTAGTGGACAAAGTGGACGAAGTTGACGAAGTGGAGGAAGTGGAAAAAGTGGAGGACATGGAAGAAGTTGAAGAAGTTGGCGATGTTGGCGATGTGGACGAAGTGGAGGAAGTGGAAGAACTAGATGAAGTGGAGGAAATGGAGGAAGGGGACAAAGTGGAGGAAGTAGAGGAGGAGGAAGTGGACGAAGTGGAGGAAGCTGAAGAAGTGAACGAAGTGACGAAGTTGAGAAAGTGGAGGAAGTTGACGAAGTGGACGAAGTGGCCAAAGTGGAGGAAGTGGAGGAAGTGGAGGAAGTTGACGAAGTGAACAAAATGGACGAACTGGACGAATTCGACGAAGTGGATGAAGTGGAGGAAGTGGACGAAGGGGACGAACTTGACGAAGTTGACGACGTGGACGAAGTGGACGAAGTGGAAGAAGAAGATGAAGAAGTGGACGAAGTGGAGGAAGGGAACAAAGAGGACTGAGTGGACGAAGTTCACGAAGTGGAGGAAGTGGAGGAAATGGACGAAGTGGCCGAAGTGGAAGAAGTGGAGAATGTGGAAGAAGTGGAGGAAGTGGAGGAAGTGGAAAAACTGGACAAAGTGGAGGAAGTGGACGAAGTTGACGAAGTGGACGAAGTGGACAAAGTGGAGGAAGTGGAAAAGGTGGAGGAAGTGGACAAAGTGGAGGAAGTGGAAGAAATGGACGAAATGGAGGAAGTGGAGAAAGTGGAGGAAGTGGACGAAGTTGACGAAGTGGATGAAGTGGACGAATTGGACGAAGTGGAGGAAGTGGACAAAGTTGACGAAGTGGAAGAAGTGCAGGAAGTGAATGAAGTGGAGGAAGTGGAGGAAGTGGACGATGATGAGGAAGAGGTGAAGTGGACGAAGTGGATGAAATTGAAGAAGTTGACGAAGTGGACGAAGGGGACGAACTTGACGAAGTTGACGAAGTGGGCGAAGTTGACGAAGTGGACGAAGGTGACGAACTTGACGAAGTTGACGAATTGGTTGAGGTGGACGAAATCGAAGAAGAAGATGAATAAGTGGACGAAGAGGACGAAGTGGAGGAAGTGGACGAAGTTAACGAAGTTGACGAAGTGGACGAAGTGGACAAAGTGGACGAAGTGGACGCAGTTGACGATGTGGAGGAAGTGGAGAAAGTAGAGGAAGGGGATGAAATGGAGGAAGTGGACGAAGTGGAGGAAGTGGAGGAAGTAGAGGAAGTAGATGAACTTGACGAAGTGGACGAAGGGAATGAAGTGGAGGATGTGGACGAAGTGGACGAAGAGGACGAAGTTGACGACGAGGACGAAGTGGAGGAAGTGGACGAAGTGGACGAAGTGGAGGAAGTGGAGGAAGTGGAAGAAGTGGAGGAAGTGGAGGAAGTGGAGGAAGTGGACAAAGTGCAGGAAGTGAAGGAAGTGGACGAACTTGACGAAGTGGACGAAATGGACGAAGTGGACGAAGTTGACGAAGTGGAGGAAGTGGATGAAGTGGAGGAAGTGGACGAAGTTGAAGAAGGGAACGAAGTTGAGGACGTGGACGAAGTGGAGAAAGTGGACGAAGTGCACGAAGTGGAGGAAGTGGAAGAAGTGGACGAAGTGGACGAAGTCGAAAAAGTGGAGGAAGTGGAGGAAGTGGACAAAGTGGAGGAAGTGGACGAACTTGACGAAGTAGACAAAATGGTCGAAGTGGACGAAGTTGACGAAGTGGACGAAGTGGACGAAGTTGACGAAGTGGACGAAGTGGACGAAGTGGACGAAGTGGACGAAGTGAATGAATTGGAGGAAATGGACGATGTTGAGGAAGTGGAGGAAGTGGAGGAACTGGTGGAAATGGGCGAAGTGGAGGAAGTGGACGAACTTGACGAAGTGGAGGAAGGGGACGAACTCGATGAAGTGGCCGAAATGGACGAAGAGGACGAAGTGGAGGAAGTGGAGAATGTGGAGAAGTGGAGGAAGTGGAAGAACTGGACAAAGTGGACGAAGTTGACGAAGGGATGAAGTTGACGAAGTGGACGAAGTGGACGAAGTGGACGAAGTTGACGAAGTTAACGAAGTGGATGAAGTTGAGGAAGTTGAGGAAGTCGGCGAAGTGGAAGAAGTGGACGAAGTGGACGAAGTGGATGAAGTGGACGAAGTGGACGAAGTGTAGGATGTTGACGAAGTGGACGAAGTAGACGAAGTGGACGAAGTGGAGGAAGTGGAGAATGTGGAGGAAGTGGAGGAAGTGGATGAACTGGACAAATTGGAGGAAGTGGACGAAGTTGACGAAGTTAACGAAGTGGACGAAGTGGAGGATGTAGAGGAAGTGGACGAAGTGGAAGAAGTGGACGAAGTGGAGGAAGTTGATGAAGTTGACGAAGTTGATTAAGTGGACGAACTGGAGGAGGTGGAGGAAGTGGACGAACTGGACGAAGTAGACGAAGTGGACGAAGTGGACGAACTGGACGAAGTGGACGAAGTGGACGAAGTGGACGAAGTGGTGAATGTGGACGAAATGGACGAAGTGGAAGAACTGGACAGAGTGGAGGAAGTGGATGAAGTTGACGAAGAGGACGAAGTTGACGAAGTTGACGAAGTTAACGAAGTGGACAAAGTGGAGGAAGTAGAGGAAGTGGACGAAGTGGAAGAAGTGGACGAAGTGTAGGAAGTTGATGAAGTTGACGAAGCTGACGAAGCTGACGAAGTGGACGAAGTGGACGAAGTGGAGGAGGTGGAGGAAGTGGAGGAAGTGGACGAAGTTGAAGAAGTAGAGGAAGAGGAGGAAGTAGATGAAGTGGAGGAAGTGGAAGAAGTGGACGAAGTGGGGGAAGTGGAGAGGAAGTGGACGAAGTGGAGAGGAAGTGGACGAAGTGAACGAACTTGAGGTAGTGCACGAAGTGGAGGAAGTGGAGAATGTGGAAGAAATGGAGGAAGTGGAAAAACTGGACGAAGTGGAGGAAGTGGACGAAGTGGACGAAGTGGACAAAGTGGAGGAAGTGGAATAGGTGGAGGAAGTGGACAAAGTGGAGGAAGTGGACAAAGTTGACGAAGTTGACGAAGTGGACAAAGTGGAGGAAGTGGACGAACTGGACGAAGTGGAGGAAGTGGATGAAGTGGACGAAGTGGAGGACGTGGAGGAAGATGACGAAGTTGACGAAGTGGACGAAGTGGACAAAGTGGAGGAAGTGAAGGAAGTTGACGAACTTGGCGAAGTGGACGAAATGGAGGAAGTGGACGAAGTTGACGAAGTGGATGAAGTGGACGAATTGCACGAAGTGGAGGAAGTGGACAAGGTTGACGAAGTGGAAGAAGTGCAGGAAGTGAATGAAGTGGACGAAGTGGAGGAAGTGGACGATATTGAGTAAGAGGTGGAAGTGGACGAGGTGCACGAAGTGGACGAAGTGGACGAAGTAGAAGAAGTTGACGAAGTGGACGAAGGGGACGAACTTGACGAAGTTGACGAACTGGACCAAGGGGACAAACTTGACGAAGTTGACGAATTGGTTGAACTGGACGAAATGGAAGAAGAAGATGAAGAAGTGGACGAAGAGGACGAAGTGGACGAAGTTAACGAAGTTGACGAAGTGGATGAAGTGGACGAAGTGGACAAAGTAGACGAAGTGGACGCAGTTGACGACGTGGAGGAAGTGGAGGAAGGGGATGAAATGGAGGAAGTGGAGGAAATTGAGGAAGTGGACGAAGTGGAGGAAGTAGAGGAAGTAGAGGAAGTGCACGAAGTGGACGAATTTGACGAAGTGGACGAAGTGCACGAAGTTGAAGAAGTGTATGAAGTGGATGAAGTGGAGGATGTGGACGAAGTGGACGAAGTTGACGACGTGGACGAAGTGGACGAAGTGGAAGAAGTTGAGGAAGTGGAAGAAGTGGACGAAGTGCACAAAGTCGAGGAACTGGACGAAGTGGAGGAAGTTGACGAACTTGAGGAAGTGGACGAAATGGACGAAGTGGATGAAGTGGAGGAAGTGTACGAAGTTGAAGTGGACGAAGTTGACGACGTGGAGGAAGTGGAGGAAGTGGAGGAAGTGGAGGAAGTGGACCAAGTGGAGGAGGTGGAGGAAGTGGAGGAAGTGGACGAAGTAGACGAAATGGACGAAGTTGACGAAGTGGACAAGGTGGACGAAGTTGACGAAGTGGACGAAGTGAGACGAGGAGGACGAAGTGGACGAAGTGGACGAAGCTTAGGAAGTGGACGAAGTTAACAAAGTTGACGAAGTGGACGAAGTGGACGCAGTTGACGACGTGGAGGAAGTGGAGGAAGAGGATGAAATGGAGGAAGTGGACGAAGTGGAGGAAATGGAGGAAGTGGAGCAAGTGGAGGACGTAGCGGAAGTGGACGAAGTGGACGAACTTGACGAAGTGGACGAAGGGGATGAAGTGGAGGATGTGGACGAAGAGGACGAAGTGGACAAAGTTGACGATGTGGAGGAAGTGGACGAAGTGGACGAAGTGGACGAAGTGGAGGAAGTCCAGGAAGTGGAAGAAGTGGAGGAACTGGGGGAAGTGGCGGAAGTGGAGGAAGTGGACGAAGTGGAGGAAGTGCAGGAAGTGGCGGAAGTGGAGGAAGTGGACAAAGTGGGGGAAGTGGAGGAAGTGGACGAACTTGACGAGGTTAACGAAATGGACGAAGTGGACGAAGTTGAGGAAGTGGATGAAGTGGCGGAGTGGACGAAGTTGAAGAAGTGGACGAAGTTGAGGACGTGCACGAAGTGGAGGAAGTGGACGAAGTGAAGGAAGTGGAAGAAGTGGACGAAGTGGACAAACTAGAGGAAGTGGAGGAAGTGGACGAACTTGACAAAGTAGACAAAATGGACGAAGTGGACGAAGTTGACGAAGTGAACAAAGTGGACGAAGTTGACAAAGTGGATAAAGTGGAAGAAGTGAATGAAGTGGAGGAATTGGAGGAAATGGACGATGTTGAGGAAGTGGAGGAAGTGGACGAAACGGAGGAATTGGAGGAAATGGGCGAAGTGGAGGAAGTGGAGGAAGTGGAGGAAGTGGACGAAGTGGAAGAAGTGGACGAAGTGGACGAAGTGGAGGAAGTTGGTGAAGTTGACGAAGTGGACGAAGTGGAGGAGGTGGAGGAAGTAGAGGAAGTGGAGGAAGTGGAGGAACTTCACGAAGTGGACGCAATGGACGAAGTTGACGAAGTGGAGGAAGTGGACGAAGTTGACGAAGTTGAAGAAGTGGAGGAAGTGGAGCAAGTAGACGAAGTGGAGGAAGTGGAAGAAGTGGACGAAATGGGGGAAGTGGACGAAATTGACGAAGTGGACGAAGTGGACAAAGTGGAGGAAGTGGACAAAGTGCATGAAGTTGACGAAGTGGACGAAGTGGAGGAAGTGGAAGAAGCGGACGAAGTGGAGGACATGGAGGTAGTTGACAAAGTTGACGAAGTGGACGAAGTGGAAGATGTGGACAAAGTGGAGGAAGTGAAGGAAGCTGACGAAGTGGACGAAGTGGACGAAGAGGACGAAGTGGACGAAGAAGACGAAGAGGACGAAGTGGAAGAAGTTGACGACGTGGACGAAGTGGAGGAAGTGGACGTAGTGGACGAAGTGGAAGAAGTGGAGGAAGTGGAGGAAGTGGACAAAGTGGAGGAAGTGGAGGAAGTGGACGAACTTGACAAAGTGGACGAAAGGGACGAACTTGACGAAGTGGATGAAGTGGAGGAAGTGGACGAAGTTGAAGAAGTGGATGAAGTTGAGGACGTGGACAAAGTGGAGGAGGTGGACGAAGTGGTTGAAGTGGAGGAAGTGGAGGAAGTGGAAGAAGTGGACGAAGTGGAGGAAGTGGAGGAAGTGGAGGAAGTGGAGGAAGTGGACAAAGTGGAGGATGTGGAGGAAGTGGACGAAGTGGAGGAATGAAGGAGTGGAAGAAGTGGACGAAGTAAACGAAGTTGACGAAGTGAACGAAGTGGACGAAGGGGACGAAGTTGACATAGTGGAGGAAGTTGAGCAAGTAGAAGAAGTGGAGGAAGTAAACGAAATGGAGGAAGAGGACGTAGTTGACGATGTGCACGAAGTGGAGGAAGTGGACGAAATGGAGGAAGCGGAGGAAGTGGAAGCAATGGACGAAGTGGACGAAGTGGACGAAGTGGAGGAAGTGGACAACGTTGACGAAGTGGAAGAGGTGGATGAAGTGAATGAAGTGGAGGAAGTGGAGGAAATGGAGGATGTTGAGGAAGTGGAGGAAGTATTCGAAATGGAGGAAGAGGATGAAATGGACGAAATTCAGGAAGTGGAGGTAGTGGACGAACTTGAAGAAGTGGAGGAAGTGGAGAATGTGGACGAAGTGGAGGAAGTGGAAGAACTGGACGAAGTGGAGGAAGTGGAGGAAGTGGAGGAAGTGGACGAAGTGGACGAAGAGGACGAGGTGGACGAAGTTGACGACGTGAACGAAGTGGACGAAGTGGACGAAGTGGACGAAGTGGACAAAGTAGATGAAGTGGACGAAGTGGACGAAGTTGAGAAAGTGAAGGAAGTGGAGTAAGGGGACGAACTTGACGAAGTGGACGAAATGGACGAAGTGGACGAAGTGGACGAAGTTAACGACCTGGACGAAGTGGACGATATGGACGAAGTGGAGGAAGTGGAGGAAGTGGACGAAGTGGACAAAGTGGAGGAATGAGGGAGTGGACGAAGTGGACGAAGTCAAAGAAATGGACAAAGTGTACGACGTGGATGAAGTTGACAAAGTGGAGGAAGTTGAGCGAGTGGAAGAAGTTGACAAAGTGGACGAAGTGGATGAAGTGGAAGAAGTGGACGAAGTGGAGGAGGTGGACGAAGTGGAAGAAGTGGAGGAAGGGGACGAACTTGACGAAGTGGACGAAATGGACAAAGTGCACGAAGTTGGCGAAGTTGATGAAGTGGAGGAAGTGGAGCAAGTGGACAACGTTGACGAAGTGGAGGAAGTGGACGATGTTGAGGAAGTGGACGAAGTGGACGAAGTTGACGAAGTTGACGAAGTGGACGAAGTGGACGAAGTTGACGAAGTGGACGAAGTGGAGAAGTTCACGAAGTGGAGGAAGTGGACGAAGGGGACGAACTTGACGAAGTTGACGAAGTGGACGAAGGGGACGAACTCGACGAAGTTGACGAATCGGACGAAGTGGAAGAAGATGAAGAAAAGGATGAAGAGGATGAAGTGGAGACAGTGGACGAAGCTGAGGAAGTGGAGGAAGTGGACGAAGTAAACGAAGTTGACGAAGTGCAGGAAGTGGAGCTAGTGGACGAATTGCACGAAGTCAAGCAATTTGAGGAAGTGAAGGAGATAGAGGAAATGGAGGAAGTGAAGAAATTGGAGGACGTGGAGGAAGTCGAGGAAGTGGAAGAAGTTGACGAAGTGGACGATGTTGACGAAGTGAACGAAGTGGACGAAGTGGAGGAAGTGGGGGAAGTGGAGGAAGTAGATGAACCTGACGAAGTGGACGAAATGGACGAAGTGGAGCAAGTGTAGGAAGTGGACAAAGTTGACAAAGTGGAAGAAGTGGATGAAGTGAATTAAGTTAAGGAGATGGAGGAAATGGACGATGTTGAGGAAGTTGAGGAAGTAGACGAAATGGAGGAAGTTGACGAAGTGGAGGAAGTGGAGGAACTAGACGAACTTGAGGAAGTGGAGGAAGTGGATGAACTTGACGAAGTGGACAAAATGCACAAAGTGGACGAAGTAGACGCAGTGGACGAAGTTGACGAAGTGGAGGAAGTGGAGAATGTGGACGAAGTGGAGGAAGTGGAAGAACTCGACGAAGTGGAAGAAGTTGACGAAGGGGACGAAGTGGACAAGGTGGAGGAAGTGGAGGAAGTGGAGGAAGTGCAGGAGTGGACGAACTTGACGAAGTGGACGAAATGGACGAAGTGGAGGAATTAGACGAAGTGGACGAAGTGGACGAAGTGGACGAAGTGGACGAAGTGGAAGAAGTGGAAGAAGTGGACGAAGTGGACGAAGTGCCCAAAGTGGACGAAGTGGACGAAGTGGAGGAAGTGGAGGAAGTGGACAAGTGGAGGAAGTGGAGGAAGTGGAGGAAGGGGACGAACTTGACGAAGTGGAAGAAATGGATGAAGTGGACGAAGTTGGCGAAGTTGACGAAGTAGACGAAGTGGACGAAGTGGACGAAGTGGATGAAGTGGACGAAGTGGACGAAGTGGAGCAAGTGGATAAAATTGACAAAGTGGAGGAAGGGGACGACGATGTTGAGGAAGTGGAGGAAGTGGAGAAGTGACGAAGTAGAGGAAGTGGAAGAACTGGACAAAGTGGAGGAAGTCGACGAGGTTGACGAAGAGGACGAAGTTGACGAAGAGGACGAAGTGGAAGAAATGGACAAAGTGGAGGAAGTGGAGGAAGTGGACGAACTTGACGAAGTGGACGAAATGGACGAAGTGGACAAAGTTTACGAAGGTGACGAAGTGGACGAATTAGACGAAGTGGAGGAAGTGAATGAAGTGGAGGAAGTGGAGGAAATGGACGATGTTGATGAAGTGGAGGAAGTGGACGAAATGGAGGAAGTGGAGGAAGTGGATGATGTTGACAAAGTGGACGAAGTGGACGAAGTGGACGAAGTGGAGGAAGTGGGGGAAGTGGAAGAAGTTGACGAAGTGGAGGAAGTGTAGGAAGTGGACAAAGTTGACAAAGTGGAAGAAGTGGATGAAGTGAATTAAGTTCAAGAAATGGCGGAAATGGACGATGTTGAGGAAGTGGAGGAAGTAGACGAAATGGAGGAAGTAGACGAAGTGGACGAACTTGAGGAAGTGGAGGAAGTGGACGAACTTGACGAAGTGGACGAAATGCACGAAGTGGACGAAGTTGACGAAGTGGAAGAAGTGGACGAAGTGGACGAAGGGGACGAACTTCACGAAGTTATCGAAGTGGACGAAGGGGATGAACTCGATGAAGTTGACGAATTGGACGAAGTGGAAGAAGAAGATGAAGAAAAGGACGAAGAGGACGAAGTGGATGAAGTGGAGACAGTGGACGAAGCTGAGGAAGTGGAGGAAGTGGACTAAGTGGAGGAAGTGGACGAAGTTCAGGAAGTGGAGGAAGTGGAGGAAATGTAGGAAGTTGACGAAGTGGAGGAAGTGGAGGAAGTGGAAGAAGTGGAGGAAGTGGACGAAGTTGACGAAGTGAACGAAGTGGAAGAAGTGGAGGAAGTGGAGGAAGTGGAAGAAGTGGAAGAAGTGGAGGAAGTGGAGGAAGTGGAGGAAGTGGAGGAAGTGGACGAACCTGACGAAGTGGACGAAATGGACGAAGTGGACGAAGTGGAGTAAGTGGACAAAGTTGACAAAGTGGAAGAAGTGGTTGAAGTGAATTAAATTGAGGAAGTGGAGAAAATGGACGATGTTGAGGAAGTGGAGGAAGTAGACGAAATGGAGGAAGTGGAGGAAGTGGACGAACTTGAAGAAGTGGAGGAAGTGGACGAAATGCACGAAGTGGACGAAGTGAACGCGGTGGACGAAGTTGACGAAGTGGAGGAAGTGGAGAATGTGGACAAAGTGGAGGAAGTGGAAGAACTGGACGTGGTGGAGGAAGTGGACGAAGTGAAGGAAGTGGATGAAGTGGAGGAAGTGGACGAAGTGGAGGAAGTGGACGAAGTTCACGAAGTGGAACAAGTGGATGAAGTGAAGGAAGTGTAGGAAGTAGACGAAATGGACGATGTTGAGGAAGTGGAGGAAGTGGACAAATGGAGGCAGTGGAGGAAGTGGAGGAAGTGGAAGAAGTGTACGAAGTGGACGAAATGGACGAAGTGGACGAAGTGGACAAAGTTTACGAAGTTGACGAAGTGGACGAATTAGACAAAGTGGAGGAAGTGAATGAAGTGGAGGAAGTGGAGGAAATGGACGATGTTGAGGAAGTGGAGGAAGTGGACGAAATGGAGGAAGTGGAGGAAGTGGATGAAGTTGACAAAGTGGACGAAGTGGACGAAGTGAACGAAGTGGAGGAAGTGGGGGAAGTGGAAGAAGTGGACGAAGTGGAGGAAGTGTAGGAAGTGGACAAAGTTGACAAAGTGGAAGAAGTGGATGAAGTGAATTAAGTTCAGGAAATGGCGGAAATGGACGATGTTGAGGAAGTGGAGGAAGTAGACGAAATGGAAGAAGTGGACGAAGTGGACGAACTTGAGGAAGTGGAGGAAGTGAACGAACTTGACGAAGTGGACGAAATGCACGAAGTGGACGAAGTTGACGAAGTGGAGGAAGTGGACGAAGTGGACGAAGGGGACGAACTTCACGAAGTTATCGAAGCGGACGAAGGGGATGAACTCGATGAAGTTGACGAATTGGACGTAGTGGAAGAAGAAGATGAAGAAAAGGACGAAGAGGACGAAGTGGATGAAGTGGAGACAGTGGACGAAGCTGAGGAAGTGGAGGAAGTGGACTAAGTGGAGGAAGTGGACGAAGATCAGGAAGTGGAGGAAGTGGAGGAAATGGAGGAAGTTGATGAAGTGGAGGAAGTGGAGGAAGTGGAAGAAGTGGACGAAGTTGACGAAGTGAACGAAGTGGAAGAAGTGGAGGAAGTGGAGGAAGTGGAAGAAGTGGAAGAAGTGGAGGAAGTGGAGGAAGTGGAGGAAGTGGAGGAAGTGGACGAACCTGACGAAGTGGACGAAATGGACGAAGTGGACGAAGTGGACGAAGTGGAGTAAGTGGACAAAGTTGATAAAGTGGAAGAAGTGGTTGAAGTGAATTAAATTGAGGAAGTGGAGGAAATGGACGATGTTGAGGAAGTGGAGGAAGTAGACGAAATGGAGGAAGTGGAGGAAGTGGAGGAAGTGGACGAAGTGGACAAAGTGGAGGAATGAGGGAGTGGACGAAGTGGACGAAGTCAAAGAAATGGACAAAGTGTACGACGTGGATGAAGTTGACAAAGTGGAGGAAGTTGAGCGAGTGGAAGAAGTTGACAAAGTGGACGAAGTGGATGAAGTGGAAGAAGTGGACGAAGTGGAGGAGGTGGACGAAGTGGAAGAAGTGGAGGAAGGGGACGAACTTGACGAAGTGGACGAAATGGACAAAGTGCACGAAGTTGGCGAAGTTGATGAAGTGGAGGAAGTGGAGCAAGTGGACAACGTTGACGAAGTGGAGGAAGTGGACGATGTTGAGGAAGTGGACGAAGTGGACGAAGTTGACGAAGTTGACGAAGTGGACGAAGTGGACGAAGTTGACGAAGTGGATGAAGTGGAGAAGTTCACGAAGTGGAGGAAGTGGACGAAGGGGACGAACTTGACGAAGTTGACGAAGTGGACGAAGGGGACGAACTCGACGAAGTTGACGAATCGGACGAAGTGGAAGAAGATGAAGAAAAGGATGAAGAGGATGAAGTGGAGACAGTGGACGAATGAAGGAGAAGTGAAGAAGAAGGATGAGGAGACAGTGGACGAAG